>NC_082650.1:56616614-56916614 GCF_028023285.1 Balaenoptera ricei
CTGAGAAGGTAAATATTGTAAATTATAAGGTCAGATATTTGAAGACTCTCTGATAAGAACAGAAGAGGGAGTCCTCATTTTCTGCATAAGGTAAATAACATTATTTTAGAAAATGAAACATGCCAGAAAGACAAGCACACACGACAGGTGAATATTTTAGTTCTGCCGTTCAATAGGAAATGAATTTAGGAAAATGATAGAACAATGAAAGGACAGTGTCAGTTATTGAACTATAGCCTCTCAGCTCCACATCCACCTTCCTGTACTTTGCTTTATGACGCTAGAGCAGGGAGTCTGCAAACTACCTGTTTCCACTGTCATTTGCCTCCTTGTCATGCTTGGCTAATAGAAGCTACTGTGCTTCCAGAGTTCTGGGAGGCTTGAAGGAGAGAGAAGAGATATGTACTTATCTCCCTTTTCTGTTTTTAATTCCAGTCTCTGTCAGTACGACTCTGGTAATGGCTTAACCGTGACAACTAAAGTTTATTGAAGTAGCAGCTGTTGATCCTAGTTTGCAGATTTTTCAACCGTCACAAAACTAGGTTTATTGCACCCCCTCGGAGATTTTAGCATCAGGCCATTGGTACTTCTTTCTCAGAGGTCTGTGCCCCAGTCCCATGGGGGCCTCTCATATGAACTCAGAAACTGACCCAGCCAAGCAGTCAGCCTCCTCAGAGAGCTGAGCTTCAGCTTTGCAGGGACCCTTTCTACCTTCAGATCTTTAATAATTCCAGTCTCTCCCTTTTGTTCTCTGAGACCTCAGGTGGTAACTACTTCCTCCTCTATTATAATGCAACACTCTCTTTTCATAAAATTTTAGTTTTTGAATACCTACTTAACACATTTATATTAAATTGTTTATTAAAAAGAACTGGTTTGCTTCTATTTTCTACTGGAGCCAGACAGATGCAAATTGAAGAAATCAGAATTAGGGAAACTCAGAAATTAAGATAATAAAATAAAGGGGACACTTGAATGAAATGCTGAAAGAAAGTAGACAAGAATTAGAAATAACAGAAAATATTTCAAAAAGACAAAACTAGAAGAAAAATAACAGCTAATTAAAACCATGGAAAATGCCTTAATAAAAACCAATGTAGATGGAAGGAAATTTGTAAAAATACACAATAAAGAAAAATAAACTGGACTGGTAAGATGGAAAATTGAACATGAGTGAGGCAGGTGTCTCTAAAAAAAAAACAAAACAAAACAAAACAAAAACAACAGAACAGATGGATATGCAAAATTATTAAAAGGAAACTTTCTAAACATAAAAGAAAACTTGAAACTGCATGTTGAGTGCCACACTAGATTCCTGGATAATTTGAACAGATTGACCAATATTGAGACATAATCTAGTAAAATTATTGGGATTTATGAAAGATAAAAGGAAACCCCAAAGCCAAGTAGGGAGACAAAAACCAGGACACTGGAGGAAACTGAATCCTCTGGTGCCTACAACTATAACAAACATTGCATACAGTCCCACTCCCAGCCAGATTAATAGATATCTTCCAGTAAAGGTCTATTTATCTTAGTATCAATGATCTAATGCAACATGTCCAACTTTCACGGAAAACTGCAAGACAAGCCAAAGAGCAGGGAAAAAAAAAAATTCACAAGAGACAAAGCAATTAGAACTAGACTCAAATATGACAAATGTTGTAAGTATAAGAAAAGAAATTTAAAATAACTGCTTATTATGTTAAGAGTTCTAATGGAAAAACTAGCAACATGCAAGACCAGATGGGTAATGTCATCAGAGAGATGGAAACATAAGAAAGAATGAAAATTAAAAGTTAGAAATAAAAGACAAGAAACAAAAAGAAAAAAAAAAAAACCTTTGGCATTCTTGACACAGACTCGGCACATCCTATAAAAGACTCAGTGAATTTAAAGATAGATAGAGTAGAAACCTCTCAAACTGAAGAATAAAGAGAAAAAATAATGAAAATAATGAAAAAATACAGAACAGAACATCTAAAAGTTATAGGGAAATATCATAAAGTGCAACAGATGCATAATTGGGTATCCAGAAGGAGAAGAAAAAACAAAGATGAAGTATTGGAAGTAATAATGTTTGCTCATATAATTAGTGGCAGACACTAAACGGCTCGGCTCGCAGAACATCAAGGAAGGTTAAAAAAAAAACAAAAGAAGCAAACAAATAAAACACAACTAGGCATATTATATTCAAACTGTAGAAAACCAAAGACAATGGGAAAGTCTTTTGAAGGAAGGCTGGCTGGAGTTTATCTTGAAAGGAATCTTATCCAGAGAGGAACAAGGATAAAGGTGATAAAGAACTTCTCGTCAGAAACCATACATGCAAGAAGGCATTGGAATAAAGTCTTTAAATTTTTGAAAGAAAACCCCCCTGGAAACCTAGAAATCTATATGCAGTGAAATTACCCTTAAAAAGTGAAGGAGAAATAAAGATTTTGTTGTTGTTGTTGGGAGGGTGGGTGGGAGCTGGGGGAATTCATTGCCAGCAGACATGTTCCGCAAGGAATGCTAAAAGAAGTTCTTCCATCAGAAAGAAAGTAATAGAGGTCAGAAATTTGGATTTGCATAAAGAAGAGTGTCAGACAAAGAATAAAGCTGATGGTCTTAACTGATCTAAAAGATAAATGTTTATTTTAAGGAGTAATAGTAACAATGTATTGGGTGATTATAGATCACGTAAAAATAAAATGATTGACAGTAATGTCACCAGGAGCAGCAGAAAGGAAATGAGAATACTCTATTATTTGGTACGTGTGCTACACACAGTGATACATTATTATTTAAAGGGAACTGAGATTATTTAGAAATGTATCTTGTAACTCTAGAGCAATTACAACACAGTCTGTAAAAAAGTATATTAGCAGAAACTGGCACACTATTGTAAGGCAATTATACTTCAATAAAGATGTTTAAAAAAAAAAGTATATTAATAATGTGCCAAGAGAGAAGAAAAATGAAATCGTAAAATGTTTGATTAAAACCAGAGAGGGAAAAAGAAAATGGGGGGGGGGGGAGTATAGGGATAAAATCAAAGAATAAACGCACAATAGAAGACAGTTACAAAGATGGTACATTTTAATTCAAATATGTCAGTGATTACATGTGAATGATCTAAACAAACCAGTCAAAAGACATAGAATGTCAGATTAGATTTAAAGGTAAGACCTCTAATTATATGAAGTCTACGCAAAACCAATTTTAACTATAAAAACTAAAATAGGGTAAAAGTAAAGGGATTGAGAAAGACATGTCATTAATCAGAAGAAAGCTAAAGTATACTAACTTCAGGCAAAGCAGACTTCAGGTAGGAAAATTACCAGTGATAAAGAGGGACATTACATAATTAAACATAAATCAATTCTCCAAGAAGCCATACTAATTTTAAATTTGCATCTGACAAGAAAGTGACAAAATACAGGAAGCAGAGACTGACAGAACTAAAAAGAAAAATCTGCTATCATAGTTGGAGCCTGTAATATTCCTCTGTCAGTAACTGCTAAATCAAGTTGGTAGAAAAGAACTCTAAAGAAATATTTCACACAAAAATCAGAAGAGTGGTTACCAGTGGAGAAGGAAGTGGTTGAATCCACACAGGGCACCTAGGGTGTTGGTAATACTGACAGTGTTCTCTCTCTTAGATTAGAGAGTGTAAATACAAGGTTTTGTCTTCTTTCTCTTTAAACTGTGTATCTCTGTTATATGCAGCAATTAGACAGTTGTTCTATTTTCCAATAAAAATGATTTACAAAATGGTATTAGCTAAAATTTCTGTAATCAAACACATCTAAGTTTTTATTAATTTGACAGCCTAATGGATAAGCCAGAGTGGGAAATAAGAGTCTGTAATTTAGAATAAATAGAATCACAGTGGGCAAGAATTAAGACTGTGGGTTATCCAATTGGGTTTATAAATAACAATGTCAAAATTACTTTCCCTTTTCTTTTACATTCTTTGATATGATTTAGTTTTACCCTTCCACTTGATTGGGAGATAAAAGTGCCTGGCAGACAATTAATTGGAAAGTTCGACTCTTATTCCATTGAGCCTAGAGTCTTTTAGTATTTATGCAGTTTAATGCATTTCCTGAAACTTTATAAATGTCTGAAGCACTTTATAAAGCTCAATTAGTGTCATAGTTATAAATCATTGCTAACTACTAAAACTATTATTTGATGTGTTCTTTGATAAATTTTCTTCAAAGTTATATCCATTTAAACTTTCAGCTAATCATATGTAAATGAGGTAAGGTTTCGACTTAACTGGGAATGCTGCGTGGAGTTTGAAAAAACGTCTGATTTTTTATTACTTTTTAAAATTTATTAATGTCAGTGTTGTGAGAAAAGGTACTCAAAGTGCTGTGTAAGTCAGATCAGAAATATTCTTGGTTTATTCAGTTTAAAAAAGAAATCCCTTAATTCGGATTAGGTTTACATGTATAGGAATTGGAAGAGTCCAACATATAAATCAGAGAAATTGTGAAACTTCACCAAAATATTTCCAGAAATTCAGATATTTTACCCTTAGTAAACTTTTTTCTGTAAAAGGCCATATAGTAAGTAGTTTATGTGTTAGAAGCCCTGTGGTCTTTGTCCCAACTACTCATCTCTGCCCTTATAGCTTGAAAGCAACCATAGACAACACAAGAACCAGTGGGTGTGGTTCCTTTCCAATAAACCTTTACTCACAGGAGCAGGGGGTCACCTTTCGGACTTTAGTTTGCCAAACTCTGCTCTAGACTTTAATTATCAGTTCAATCTTTCACAAAATTATAAAGAGGATGAAGTTTACTTATGTTTCCCAAGTATTCTTTCTCTCTCTCTTGTTTTTAGATTTCTTCCTGAAAATAATTTCTCTTGATTCCTTAAACTCTTCTGCTTTAGGCTATATTAAATCTCCCCCGATTTCCTGCTTCATTAGCCTCCAATTTGCTATCCCTGACTTCAGGTCTATCCCCATCTAGCCATTCTTCTGATTTCGGCCACAGGAATATTTTCAAAATGCAAGGTTCATCATGCGTGTCTACACCTTAATACACTTTAATGGTGTCACAATGCTCTTATAACAATGTTTTTCCATTTAAAATAATAATTTCCAAATGCAAAACTCATGTAATCCCATAATATTAATATAAAACTTAATTATTTAAACTTCATTTGTCATAGGTTCAAAATTAAAGGCCTAATGAATTATTAATATATAATGAATGAAATTTTACTATCTAATAATGAAATTCCTTTATATAATACTATTGCTACATAAAATATTTCATTTCTCAACAAAATATCTATACTTTCTCATTAAATAATACACAGAAGCCTTGCTTATAAAATACTCCATCTATTAACTCTGTCCTCAGCATACTATATATTCTGAGATCATTCCATGTTATTAGCATTGATGATTTATGATATTCTCAGAATATGATAATTAATTTAAGGTAATTTTAGGGAGAGTAGAGATTAAAGAAGTTTTTTAGGAAAATTTGTCAACTATCCCTTTACATTATTTTCATGTAGTTCAATTGTTCTATTTATTTAGGAAATAAATTGTGACATAGCACAAATAAATCCTAATTCTATCATTTCTCCCCTCTGTTTTCTCTCCTTACTGCCTGGGAAACAGAGATGCTTTATGAATGAAACACAACAGAAAATGTATAGAAGTTACATATCAATTTAAAAGTATATCTTGAAAATACAATTATTTTTTCATAGAATGAATGTAGAAATTTGACCACATCAAATATTTCAGTGTACTCACAAGATGCCACAGAGCATACTCATATAAGGCTTTTACTTAAAGGCAAAAGACATAGTGAAGGTAAAGAATGAGAGTGCAGGCAAGCAGTAGAAGTCCGAGAATATCTTGTACTCCGATATCCCCGGGATATTTATGTATTATTTAGAAGCTCTGCAGGTCCTTATACACACATGGACTCACTTATCTCCGGATTTAACCAGATATCTACGTGAGGAATCTTGCTTCAGGAGAGTTCAAGGCAGAAAGAATTTCCCAGCAGGTGTGGTTTTGGCCCTACGGATCATCACAGAGAGCTTTGGGCATCATAAATGCACTTCCTAAATTCCACTGCCCTTGTCTTGGCCAAGACTCAAAGATAATCATCTGGGATCCCAAGAGATAAAGATCGTTTTCTCAGTCTAGCTATATATGAACCATATCCTACACAGTGATAGAACGGTTGCATAAACATTTTATTATTTTATTTCATTCCTTGGTTATTAAAATCTCTGTGGGTTTCCCTACATTAATATTTAATAATTTATTAAAAGCAAGGTTCCCTACGCCATTAGAGACTTGTTTTGCAAAAAAAGATTTTGGAATTCTTTTTTTTCTTCTAAAAATTAGGAGTGCCTCCATTTTAACTGATTAGCATGACATGAAGTCACTTTTATGACCTGGCCTCTGCGTATCTCTTTTCCCTTAGAAACTCTCCTCTCCTTTCCTCAACCTTCTGTTGTCCAATCCATCATAAGCAAACTTTTTTCTATCATCAGTCTCTTTACTGAATATTTCCTATACCTTCAGCCTTGATTTAGGATGACTAGCCTGGTTAACTAGGACACTCCCAGTTTTAGCTCTGAAAATTCTGTTCTGGGGAATTTGTTCATTTGGGAAAGTTCTTCTATCCTGGTCATTCTCCCTAGAGAGAAACCTGGCTTCTCTTCCATCATAAGTAAACTCCACTCTGTCATCGTTCCCTCCCATCCTTGGGTAAAATCTGGGTTCCTCCTAAAGCACTGAAAGGGCTAATTCTAACCCAAGTAAACTACTTAGGTAGGAATGATGTCCTTCATTCTCACAAAAGACAGACCCAGATCATATATTTTTTTTCCTCTTACCAATAACCTTTCTCCTTTGAGGTTTATGCTATTAGTTTGTACTAACCCCCCACACTCATCATCCCAGATATTTCCAAATATTTCATCTCTTTGTGCATTATGCAGTGAACATAAGCCTTAATTTGCCTAGGAATGACTGTGTTTATATCAGTTATCTTCAAATAACTATTTGCAAAATTTTTCACTCTCAAAAGTATTGTTTGAATAATTTTATTGTAAACCTTGGCATCTGTCTCAGGTTTTATTTATTTTTACTGTTTGCCCAATTTCTGCATTTATCCCGCATTTTGTTAATTTGCATATAGACTATCCATTGATATCTTTGGGCTATAGTTTTTTCTCTCATTTTAATGCATATGTGCCTTCACTTCACTATAGTCACTCACTTTTACTATCATATCAAAAACCACTTACATCTCACTGTCTGACCACAATTTCATATCCCTTTAAAGCACTTACTCATTATAACAATAACGTTTACTATCAATAGCTTTGATCTTTTAAAAAATATTTGTCATCCCCTTCACTTCTTTATTTTTTTTCCGGACAGTTTATAAAATAGTTAATTACTAATTTCACCATCCTCTTGTTAAGTGTTGTAGCTCCAGTGTGTTTATTATACTACAATTAGGACGCTACTAAAAGTACTCTTTTTTCGCTCACTAGAGTCTGAGCACCTAAATGTAGAGCCCATGAATCCCTAATATATTCCATGTATGGGTGATGTTCCTGGCACATACCAGGCCCACAATAAATATTTCCTGATAGACTTATGAGAGTAACTGATCTTTAGACACTTTCTAATTAAGATGTTATTCTTTTCACTGCACTTAGACATGGGTGTTAGTGCTATGTCTACAAAACTAACTGAATTTATTACATTTCCTGGAAAACAGCCCCTTCAGAAAAAAAAAAATTCTTAACAATTTTTCAGAAATTGCTCCATCTATTTGTAAAAAAATATATATAACAGAGTCTATCAAACGTAATAACGTGATTTTTGAGTAATTGTTAAGTGCTTTCCTTTGTAATTGCCTTGAATTAATGGCACCCTTGTTCCACTATTAGTGTACATTGCTTGATCATGTATATTCATGAATTGCACAAAAGCATTTGTGGCCATTTTCGAAGATGTACAAATGAAAATTGTGCTTCTCAATTTTATTTTATGAATATATGTTTTTACATGTATAGCATGTATACATTTTATAATTTGCCACCGCTTCAACATATAAAGAAGAACAAATTAAATAAGCTAAAACATGAATTTTCTCTTCAGGTAATAGGAAGATACCAAAATATGGGTCGGGTAGGGCTTCCAAAGCCCCTACATTTATTCCATTGCCCTTCAAGTAAAATCTGGGTCACTGAAAAGGGAATTGGTATGCTCACGTCATGAATATTTTGAAATATCCCCTCTCAAAATATTTGCTTCATAAATGGAAGTTCTTACTTTTCCTGAAGGCGCATAGAATTCACCTCCTATAACCAATTTAAAAATTGTTCCTAGGGAGCTCACATGATTTCCTTTATAATTCGGAAGTAAAGAGTTATCTAAAAATAAACACTCTGTCCAAGTACCTACCAAAATACTATTTTTTAATTTCTAATTTTGTCATCATATTTAAGAAAATGTGGTATACTATACATACAATGGAATATTATTCAGCCTTTAACAAGAAGGAAATCCTACCATTTGAAATATCGTGGATGAACCTGGAGGATATTATACTAAGTGAAATAAGTCAGACACAGAAGGACAAATATTACATGATACCACTTACATGAAAAATCTAAAACAGTAAAAGTCACAGAAGCAGAGAGTAGAATGGGGATTTCTAGGACCTGGGGGAGTGGGAAATGGAGACATATTAGTCAAAGTGAACGAAGTTTCAGTTATGCAAGATGAGTAAGTCCTAGAGATCTACCGTATAGCACAGTGCTTGTAGTTAACAATACAGTGTTGTGTATTTAAAAAGGCACAAAATAATAATAATAAATAAAAGAGAGTGGAAGGAATGTTTTGGAGGGAGTGGATATGTTTATGGCATAGCTTGTAGTGATGAATACTTACCTCCAGCTTATTAGGTTGTACACATTAAATATGCACAGCTTTTTATACATCAATTATACCTCAATGAAGTGTTTTTTAAAAGGTACATTGTGTTTTGTTTCGACCTAAAGGATTATGACTCTTTATAAACAATGCATCCAAGACGTGTCTATATCAAAAAAAGAAAAGAGAAAGAAAATTTGATCTTCACTTGATGAAGATATGTCAGAAGTTGTTTAATTTTAGAAAAAATTGAGTTTGCCCGAGAAAAAAAATATATTGCTTCATGTGACAAACTGGAGTTTAACTCTGATGCTCCCACAAGTAATTTTGAAGTAATCTTGTCACAATATTGCATTAATTTGGAAGTATAATGTATGTTGGATGCTAGGGACTGCTTAGAAAGCAGAGCAATGTGTTGCTAGTTAACAAGATGTGGATTCTATTTTTTTTATTGAAAGAATATTTGATCTGAATATCATTATTAGAATTTCTACTGAGAAAAGCCATAAAATTCTACTGTAAGCCATTATATCAAGAATATAATTTTAAGACACTCCAATTATATTTTCTTCAAAGTATCTTTTATAATTGGCTTAATTTGGGATGAATACTTTAGAGCCAAATTTAGGGATGTAAAATATATAGAAATGTCCAATATTGCTTACACATTTCTTGAATTTTTTGAAAAGATTTTAATTTTAGCGTATATGTCCAGTTCTACACAATCTGTAATATTGAATTAAATTGGGAGAAATAATTTTTCAGTATTTTATAACCAGTAATTCATATCTGTCCATTTTATATAGATACCAAGGTAATTGATTCATTTTATTTATAAATAATGATTCATGAATTAGTACAAAATGAACGTGCCTGTTTTACCATCAACAATCTCAATACAGAACCTTTCAAACAATCTTAAAGCCCTTCTCATGTCCCTTCCCAGTTACTACCAACTTCTTTCTCCTAAATGTAGCTACTACTTTCCTTCTTTTAACATAGACTTATTTTTTGTTTTTCAATCTGATATAAATGTAATCATACCATATATGTTCTTTCATGTCTGGGTACTTTTTACATAGTGTTATGTTTGTGATATTCATCATGCTCTTCAGGAGTCTAATCATTTTGATAATTATATATCATGCTATTGTTAAAATAGGCCAAAGTTTATTAATCACTGTTACTATTGCTGGACATACAGTTTTCTCTAGTTTGGGGCTATTATGATTAAAGTTGCTATATACATCTTGGTGCATGTTTTTAATCTTCATGTATGGACATATCTATTGGTTATATACATACTAGTGACATTTTTGAGCACAGAATATGCATATCTTCAACTTATTGTTAAACAGTTTCCCACAGTAATTATACCAATTCACAATTGCCCCAGAAGAGCATGAGAATCTAGGTGCTGCACATCCTTGCCAGTACCTGGTACTGTCAACCTTTCCAGCTTTGACGATTGTGAGAAGTGTGTAGTGGTATGTCACTATGGTTTTAACTGGCACTTTCCTGATGAGTAATGATGCTTGAGTCTCTTCCTCAGTATCTATTTGGCATTTCAATATTTGCTGCTGTGATATGTCAGTTCAAGTCTTTAGGTCATTTGTCTATGAGTGTGAAAATTTTCAGTGCTCTGTGAGAGTCCGTTACATAATTTGGACACAACACTTTTGCTGTTTGTATGTATTGCACGTATCTTTCCCACTCTGTGGCTTGCCTTTTCAGTATCATAATTGTTTTTGATAAAGAAAGCTTTTAATTTTTAATGTAGTCAAATGTATCAGTATTTTTCAGTTGTTTCTATTACTTAAAATTATGTTAGATCTTCTAACTTGTTACAAGGAAAATCAGAATAATCCATTTCATGTTAAGTATTATATTTTTTTAAGATACAAAATTCATATTCCTAAATTTCTTTTAAAGATCTAATAGAATTTCTGAAAGAGATAGGGAAGAAACAAATGTATGACTGTTTAGCCTCTACAGATTTGATACTTTAAATATATGTACACAAATTTCAAAGTTTGGTTTTTGTTTTTAATTTTTTTAATATATATAATTGAAAATGACCATATCCTTATAACAAAAATTTTTTTAAAATCTACCAAAAATTGAAGTGAGATTCAGTAGTTCAGAGTATTATGAGATAGATGTGTTTTGATGTGAAATTTGTGAAAAATTTCTTGAAATTGCTTTGACAAATTCTAAGTAATAAATCCTTAGTTTTGATCTAGGTTTTGTTATTTTAAGTATTTACTGTGTTTTCAAGCCTAATGGAAGTCTCAGAGTGCCCGTATGTTATACTAAATTTGGAATAACATATAAAAATTATAGAGTACAGAATAATTGGACTAGTAAATATCTTCCCAGACAAATATACTTAAGTAGGCCTTTCTTCCTTTCATTCCTGAAAATGACTATGACATTGTTCATTGCATTTAATGGCTTGAGCTGATCAATTTCGAAGAATATCTAAAACCCTGATTATTGTTTGATTATCACTTGCTTTTTGACATTTTAAATTTACATTTGATAATGAGATTTGAAGTTCTATTTATTTGTTTTCTACTTGTGTGTACTGGGGATTTGTTGCCTATCAGAAAGAGGGAAGCACCTTTATACTGAAAATAAATTGTTCCTTTAATATAACTAGTATTGTGAGGACTTGAATAGGCTCTGCAGAGTATTACTCCAGCTTTGTTCCTCAAAGTAGGGATAGCAGTTTTGAGCAGTAAGCACTCACTGAATTCACTGTGGAATGAAATAAATTAAATATAGCTATACCCTTTCATTCACATAAGTCTGTATCATATTCTTACACTGTAAAGAATATTACAGTATGAAAATGTCTTGAGAAATTTATCTAATTCTTATATCTTCAGAAGAAAGTGATGCTTCATCCAGATAAAATAGGATGAGCAGTCACTCCTAGGAAATAATTTAATTTAGCTGTGTCATGGGTTACAGTATGAAAGTAATGTTTTTTTAAATCTCACCGAATGGAAACTTGTTTTATTAGTTGAGTTTCACATCCGAGTTATTCAGTACCAGAAAACATTATTGATTCTCTTTGAACAATTACCTTATTGAGTGCTTCTTCCCTGTTAGCCTCTTAGAAAAGCAGTATATTTGAAGTTACTATACACACATGTATTTATAACCATTTACATTTATAATATTAGCGTCATAACTATAAAAAGATATAATGTATTGTCCCTGCCCTAAAGAAGTAGTCTTTTATTAATTGGTATTTAGAATATTTAGAATTTTTTGCATACTTAAAGGTCAATGTATTGAGCAACTCTGTATATATATGCTAATCTCCTGATTCACAAAATAGATATAAGAGCTGGAACACTCAGTACATATTGAGAAGAGGATATGATACCTGGGATGAAGCTGTGGTTAAAGACCTCAGGAAAAAAATATCTATGAAGTATATTCTGCAAGGAAGAAGGATGTCTGGTAGCTGCATAGAGAGATGATGTTTTACTCAAGATACAACACGAAGTGATAGTGTTAGATTCCAGTCAATACTTCAGATACCTTTCTATTTTTGAAAGCCTTTCTCTCTGTTTTTGTTGTTGTTGTGAATGTTTTCTCCCAGAAGAATGGGACTATCTTGACGTAATTTGATTTCGGTAATCATTTCACAATGTATACAAATATCAAAACATCACAGTTTATATCATAAATATATCTTAAATATATGCAATTTATATTTTCTATACCCTAATAAAGCTGTAAAAAAATTTAATACCTCTTTTTTAAAAAAAGGGAAATACCACAGACTCTGAAGAGAGAACTCTTCTGATTTAGGCCAGTGGATAACAAACTGAATTTTACAGTGACAGACAAGCCTAAGCTGGATTTCTTAGTCTTTCCTATTGGCAGATAATTGTAATTCAGAGCATATCAATCTCAAAGACAAGGTATATAAAATGAGCACGTGAGGTTACTTCAAATGAGCATTTCTAAAAACAAAACAAAAAACTTACATGTAAAAAGAAACCTAACTTCAGATAAAAGGATTCTTTTTTTTAGGCTCTCTTTTAAAATTCACAGGAGTAAACTCCCCTCTGCAATTTCTTTGAATCAGATATTATCTTGAAAGAAGAATGTGTAAAGGAAATTGGCCTCTTTTGTGAAGTTAGTATGCTAATGATATTTTCTGCTTGGACATATGCAGTTACTCTTTTCCTTTAAATTTAAGTATTTAAACCATTATGGGAGATTAAACAGAAAAATATGTTATCAAACTCAGATCACTTTTATAATTTACTTCACTTATCACTTATACACATTTGTCTATATAGTTAGCATGCTATGTTTCTATTTTCTCTTAGCATCTATGATATTTAATATTTTTATTTATTAGAAGCCCACAATTTTTAATAAGATGTTACAATATTGAAATATAAGTGTACTAATGAGAAAATGATTTCATCAGTAGTAAGGTAGATTTTATATATTTTTTAGAAACATTGAAATAAAATATTCTAAATAAAAATGTTCCTAAAATTTTCCTTGGAAATGTATTTCTTCTGGTAGGCTTTGGAAAGAATAACCTTAAATCATCGGGTTTGTTACATGATATTTTTTAAGAAAGCAAATTATGTGTTTTTGCAATAGAATCCATTAAGCAAATATATGAAATATATACATAGCTGTATTTACATGTTTGTATATCAAAACCATTCTATAAATTAGGAGTATCATTCATTAAGTTTGGAAAGAGAAGAAAGAGATTTAGGAGAAATATTCAGAGTTTGGGTATGAGCATAGCCTATAGCAGCAGCCTATACGACATCCCAAAAAAGCTGTCCAGTATGTAGTTGCATGGGTTGCAAATGCCAGAAAATAAAAATTCAGAATGGAATATTATCTTGAAAATCAATCAGAACATAATATGTTATTAAAGATAAAGTTATGGATGAGATTGACCATGAAGCCTGTTTAGATTAATGGAAGATTAAATTCTAGGGCAGATTCTTGGAAAATACACAATTATAAAGAAAGGCATAGAAAGGGAATTCTCAAAAAATACTGGAAAGTGGTATCAAAAAATTGAGAGACAAACCAGATTCAAAAAGAAAAAAGTGTCCAACAGTATCAAATAGACCTGAGAGTTTAAATAGCATAATAGCATAGAAGTACCCATTGGATTTAGTTAAAAGGAAGAGAGCAGTAATCTTGGTGAGAGATATTTCTCTGGAAATTATCCACATTACAGAGGGTTGAGGCAGCCATGAATCATAGACATGGGTTGAAAGCTAAATCATTTAGAGAGTTGTCTATGAGTTTTGGAAAGGGGCAATGCAGTATTGGAGTCGAGTGAAATTTTCCTTGTTAATGGGAAAGATTTAAGTTTGTATAAATGAACAATACCGTGAATAAAGTTTAAAAATAAGTAAAATGGGAAAAATCAATTAATCATGGTGTCAGAGAAGGAAAGGGTGTACAAAGTATAGAGGGAAGGAAAAGGTGTAGGGACTAGGAAAATTATCTGTTCTATTGTAGTAAGAAGCAATGAGGAAAGGATGAATTCAGATTCAAAACTTTTAGGTTTAGTATCAAGGTGTTGAGTAATTTCCCATCTGATTGTGTCTGTGTGCTGTGAGGAGGAGATGAAATCTTTTCAAAATGACAGGATCTTGGTATGAATAGGATTGAGATGATTGGAAAAGTTTGAAATAGACACTGTGTAAAAGAGAGTGTTTATGTAGGAAAACAGAGAAATGGCTGCTTTGAGACAGAAATGTCAAGATATGAGACACTTATTTTCTGTAGTAATGCTTTGCAACCTGATCGCAACTATAAAGAAGACAGAGGACATGAGGTAATTCTTGATTAGGTTGTAGCAGTTGGTTATGACTGAAACGCGTTTTTAAACACACTTGTTTTGATGATGCATACATTAGAAGGCACTTGCAGTCTTTACTGTTTTCAGCCGAGTTTTATGAGATACGGCCACATTTACGCTTATTGAGAGAAAAGGCCTAACTGATTCCTTAGGTTTCTCTTGGCTGCAACACTTAACTAAGAACAGTTAATCTGTAACAGTGGAGTAGATTTTTATATTGTCTGGAGAAAAACTTTTTTAAACAGACTGATGTGATTAGCTGTGCCAATCATATCTTTTTATCCTCTGAAAATCTAAACCAGTGATATGGCATGAAGATGATAGTTGTGTTCACAGTAGTAGCAGAACAATGTCCAATGAAGGACAGTAGTACGCCAATTTATATACTATTTTCTTTTTAAATAAGGAAATAAATCAACTAAGGAAAAACAAACAAACAAAAAATTACCCAAGACAATATGTGGGTTTACAGGAGAGGTAAAAACAGAGACAGTTGGAAATGGAAACAAGTAAAGATACGTGATCAATAAATCCCTGCTGCTGGGGTTCCAAAGAGAAAACCCTCTCCCTAAAGTCACTTCAGATCATTGACAATCTCCTGGGACCAATATCTAGAAGATGCCTTCTTTCTGTGAGGCTGGTTGTATAGTCTGAATTCTGGCTAGGTGCCTGAGATTTCTGTTTGCTTTATTCCTAGGTCTTTATTATAAAATCCCATTACTAGGACCAACTGCATAAGTCTCTATTTTTTTAAAACTAAAAGAACAAAAGGCTTTCCTTCCTTTCTTCCTCAACAAATTGAATCAAAAAGCCATCAGGGTACTTCCCATTTCCGCTGGGAGTCGACCTGGGGTATGGATTATAAGGAACAATGCTCCTAATATTATAAGAAAAGTCAGACACACAGGAAGTTCATCACGTTTCTTGTTCCTATTCGAATATTGAGGTCGTAGGGCAACTGGCCAAAAGCTGATGAATTAATTGCCCACAGGGAATGACTAGACATGAGCCCTGGATTTGTTGGGGAAAAATAATTAAAAAACAAAGTCTCCTTCAAACGTAGAAAACCTCTCCACAAAGGTAGAAAGGAAGAAAACAGTTTTATTATTTAATAAGCATTATGCCAGAATGTGATGTGCACAACAGGCAATCCACTAAGAGATTGCAAAATAGAAAGAAACCTCACTGTTTCATAAAGCCAAGCAGATACAGCCCATTATATAGATGTCTTCAAAATAATTAGTAGCTCTAGAATGGGAACAGGGCTTGGTAGTCAGGCTGGAAATATTTTAAAACCAAAATCAAGATGTCTCAACATGGTTCCCTTAAAACTATGAAAAGAGGTCTGCATCGTATTTCATTAAACATAAAGACACTTCAATGAACTAAAACTAATCTCATTTTTCTGATGGATGTCTTCAATAGAAAAGGCTAGAGCCCACCCTCTCAATTTACTTTTAAGGTGGTCTAAAATAGGTAGGTGGATGATTGTTCTCTAACTAAAGTTAGACATCTAGCTACACTCACCAAAGTCTTCAAAAAGATTATATTGCATTGAAATCTAGGGGAGAACATAAAACGAGTGAACCTTGGAATAAAAAGAAGCATTAAAAAAAGATAAATAATAGCCAACTAGTCTGCAAGTAAGAGAACATGAAGCACTATTTATCATACATAGTACATCCTAATTCACTTGGTAGTTGACTATCTATGCTAGCTAATTAGCTTTATTCAAAGGAAAAATAAACATCTCATGCCTTTAGGACAGGGAGTAGTTTTGAAACTTGAATGAGTCACCCTCTGAGTTTAGGATCCAACCCTCCTGCAGTAAAGCTGGGAGATAGGGGTGCTGTCGTCCTTGATGATAACATTTCAAAGACATTGTCATCAAGTCCTTGAGAAAGGCATTCCTGGATCTTAACTATGGCAAGAGGCTTATTGGGCTTTTAAAAAGATTTACATGCATTTCTAAGGGATAAAGAGAAAACTTACAATTACAAGTTTATAAAATACATGCTCTAAGAAAAAGGAGTGGGGTCTCTCTCTTATTTTCAACAGGGAGAATTAGCTCTTATTTTTTTTTAATTGCAGTATAGTTGATTTACAATATTATGTTAGTGTCAGGTGTACAGCAAATTGATTCCCATATGTACATATATATATATATATTTATTCAGATTATTTTCCATTATAGGTTATTACACAATACTGAATATAGCTCCCTGTGCTATACAGTAAATCCTTCTTCCTTTTCTGTTTTATGTATAGCAGTTTGTATCTGTTAATCCCGTCTCCTAATTTATCCCTCCCGCCTCCCTTTCCCTTTGTTTTCTATATCTGAGTCTATGTCTGTTTTGTATATAGATTCATTTGTATTATTTTTTAGATTCCACATATAAGTGATATCATAAAGTAATATCTTTCTCTGACTTGCTTCACTTAGTATGATATTCTCTAGGTCCATCCATGTTGCTGCAAATAACAATATTTCATTTTTTATGGCTGAGTAGTATTTCAATTTATATATACACCTCATCTTCTTAAACCAGTCATCTACTGATAGGCAGTTGGGTTGTTTCCCTGTCTCGGCTATTGTAAATAGTGCTGCTGTGAACATTGGGGTGCGTGTATCTTTTCGAATTAGAACTTTCGTTTTTTCCGGATATCTGTCCAGGAGTGGGATTGCTGGGTCATATGGTAGCTCTACTTTTAGTTTTTTAAGGAACCGTCATACCGTTCTCCATAGTGTCTGTACCAATTTACATTCTCACCAACAGTGTAGGAGGGTTCCCTTTTCTCTACACCCTCTCCAGCATTTATTATTTGTAGACTTTTTGATGATAGCCATTCTGACTGGTGTGAGATGATACCCACATAAAGCTCTTATTTTTAATTTGTTTTGCTCTTACATTTTCCTGGGCAAGACACAGCTGGATTTGACTAAAATTGGGGAATCGGTGGAGGTCAAGTGTTCATGGGCAAGAGAGGGTAAAGCCTCTGAGTTTCTCAAATATAGGAGGAGTCTCCACGTTTTTACAGGCTTTTCTTTCTTGGACCCCACTGATCACTCACAGAAAGATGAGTTTTGAGGACGTTCCCCTCATGGTGCAGGTCAGAGGAGAGGAAAAGCAGCCACTGGAGGAGGGACACAAGACTCCCCTGGGATTCCCTCCCCCTTTAAAACAAAACCCTTAATCTGTGGGGAGAATAACAACAGACACTGTTGGCTTCAGGATGATGCCGAAAATCCATTACAGGTAGGGAAAGGAAGAGGAAGACAAAACCAAACCCTCTCCTGAGGAAGGAGCAAGAAAAGTACAGAGTTCAGAACTTCAGCCAGAAGAGGGGCAGGAGCAAAAGAAGGCCACAGTTAAGATCCAGGAACATGGTACATGCTCAAAACTCAAGTTTAATTAGGAGAAGAGAGAGTGTCCATCTTCACCAGGTGACTAATGAGAAATATCCAATGCTAGAGCCAGACCCCTGCAGGTCTTAGCACTAAGGGAAGATCTAAAGCTGAAGGTAGAGTAGACATTGGAAGAAACAAAACAAAACCATCTGGTAAATCAGCCTCTACCTTAAACACAAGGAATCCCTACAGGAATTTAAGCCTGAAGTATGCTGAAGATAACTATAGCAATATCAAATCTCAAATCCAATTCAACTATTAATTAGATTAACCCAACCCCTGAATTTAAGTCCTAGGTGAAAGGTAGACATATCTGTTTCAAGGCATGAAATATATTTACTGCAGTCTCTACTGTTGTATGCAATAAAAATTAATTAACTTTCAATAAAAAATCATACATATATAAAGGACAAGTAAAAGGACATATTCCTAAGAGAGAAATAAATCACCAAAACCAATTCAGATATGAAACAGACATTGTAATAATCAGACAGGAATTTAAAATATCTTTTATTTATATGTTAAAGCTTATAATAGAAAAGGTGGACCACATGTCAAAACCAGTTAAATTATTTCAGGAGAGACATGAAAAGTATAATAAAGAGTCAAGCGGAAATTAGAGAAATGAAAAATTCAGTAACAGAAAACAAATGCCATCAACGGACTCATCAGTAGACTGACACAGCTGAGAAAGAATCAGTGAACATGAAGAGGTCAATAGAGATTATCCACACTGAAAAACAAAGAGAAAAAACAATAAATAAATAGAACAGAACATCCTAAAACAGTGGGGCAATATCAGACCACCTGACTTAAGTGTAATTCAAATTTCAGAAGAAGAAAACAGAAAGAGGGGGCTGAAGAAATATCTGTAGAAACAATGACTGAAAATGTTCCCAAATTAATGACAGACAGCCGGCTCAGGATGCTCAGAGAATACTGAATAGGACAAATGCAAAAAAATAAACAAACCGGTAGCTAGATAGATAAAATCCATACCTATTATATCATATTCAAACAGCTAAAATTTAAAAAGTATAAGATTACTATAAAGGTTTGATTTTTCCTGTTGATCTTTCCTTTGCTCTTTAAAATTATACTTTCTTTTAGATACAATGGAAGCATTTGTGCTAAATACTGTGAAGAATGGTAGCTATGGATGTTCTTTCTTGAGAATAATTGTGCTAATTTTGAAAATGATTGCCAAAGTATTTTTAACACAAACCCAAGTAATGTACTGCATATTTAGTTTTGAATGATATGAGAGTGAAAGAGGTTAGATGGCAGTACCATAAGGGTATATATAGAACTTCAGAAAAACTGATGCGTAGGCAAGTCCAGTGGCAATTCTGAACGCAATTTTGGTTTTCTGGCTGAGGATGACTTCTAGGTTGGCACTGTCTTCTCCACTCAACAGAATAAACAGAGGAAACAATTTAGAGAGGGGAAATATTAATTGGTGAGTTGTAATTAGGATCAGACCTCTTTGCCACTTTGATCATGTGGTGGCATATTTTAACTAGACTTGATGGGATTAACTAATAATAATTACTCTTTCTTGATATTTGTTTATCAGGTAAATCAAATCCTACTTTGAGGCTAGGTGGTATCCAAATATCTTTATTAAATATTAGAAATTCAAATACAGTCTTTCTTCCTTTTTGGAACCTTCATTAAAATGCTCCCATGAGTAAATCCTTAGGCTCTCATTAACAGATATGGAAGATTTCAATCTAATACAAATTCCATTTCTATAAATTTCAGATATCTAAGTTGTTCTTTATAACCATGCACTAATAAAATACAAATATTTGTCATGTTGTTACTGTTAGAGGAAGTGTGCATTCTGTAAAAGAAGAGAATCTAAACTAAAGATACATTTTATGCTAAAGTAAACAATTGCTCATCCATTTATGGCTCTTTCCTCATTTCATTTCATTGAAATTTAAAATTCAAGTGATTGAAAGAAATCACTTATCAGCTAATTGAATTCCTTCATTATATAGAAGAGGGAATATATCTAGCAAAAATAAGTAACTGGTCTGTGGGTAAGCTGGTAGTCAACAACTAGGTATGATGACATGTCTCTGTGTGTGTGTGTGTGTGTGTGTGTGTGTGTGTGTGTGTGTATGTAGCAAATCTATGGTTAAAGCAAACAAACAACAAACAAAACCTGAGTTTGTAGTTTATTGTTTCTGTGTCCTGGCAATGTGACTTAAACTTTTATTTAGATGTAAAATATAGGGAGGGTATTAGTAACAGTAGTGATAGAAATAAAGGCAGAGTGCTATGTAAAAACAATACCTGAATACTTTCAGCATGGTACATGGCACTGAATCTTCAAATATGCTACATACACATGAAAGCAAAATAATGACTTTAAGTTCCTATTTTACTTTGAATGACAATTTCTAGTGTATTATTTCACAGACAGATCAGTTAAACTATTTTTCTTCAAAGTACATGGTAGATATAGAAAGACTGATACATAGATAGATGATAGATAAAGTAAATTTCATGATTGTAAAGGGCAGAGATCAAGGGGTCACGTTTTGAAGTGGGTATCTGTGGTTTTTTTTAAATAAATTATTTATTTATTTATTTTTGGCTGTGTTGGGTCTTCGTTTCTGTGCGAGGGTTTTCTCTAGTTGCAGCGAGCGGGGGCCACTCTTCATCACGGTGCTCGGGCCTCTCACTATTGCGGCCTCTCTTGTTGCGGAGCACAGGCTCCAGACGCACAGGCTCAGTAGTTGTGGCTCACGGGCCCAGTTGCTCTGCGGCATGTGGGATCCTCCCAGACCAGGGCTCGAACCCATGTCCCCTGCATTGGCAGGCAGACTCTCAACCACTGCACCACCAGGGAAGCCCCCCAGTGTTTTAATACATAGCATTAAATCCATTTTGAAACAAAGTGCATAATCCAGGACAACTTACCTTTTATATATGAATTTGTATACAAATTGCCTTGGGCTTAAATTCCATTCTTGTGCGTATAATGGTAGCAGCATAGTTACAATTCATGCACCAAAGATCCAGTCATGTGATTTGCTCAGCTCTGCTCCCAGTTGCTCTAAATTCTGTTTAGTGCCATCCCAGGAATCTGTTCCCTCTGTCAGTGCATCTTTTAGTAATTAAGAGACCTCTAAGAAAGAAAAAAGTAACTATTAGTGTTGAAGCATTTTTGGTTATGTTAGTTTACCTGTTTTCCCTTTAATTTCTTTTGGTCTTAGTGCTTCCTTATTTTTAAAATTCCTAAACTATTATTTTGAGATTGTCTTATAACATTAGATTTTTTGAAGTTATTTTTCTTAACCATCAAGTAATTGTTATCTAAGGCAATTAGATAAAGTAGCAATACTTAAGAAATCTTCCTAATTATTAGCTTATAGTAATGTATAATTCTTAGCCCTCAAGACTAGTCACGTTTTAAAATATGTAATAGCCTATCTTTTGCAAATTCAAAATATCCTAGAATAACGCCACAAAACAGTGTCACATATAATTATTTCTCTCATTTAATTGTGCTGAACAAAAGTAATATTTACCATTTAAAATGGGAAAACAATCTATATTTAAGCTATGTCATATGTTTTGTCTTTCATGTATTTCAATAATTTGCATATTTCTTACTAAAGAGTAACATCTACTTATTGTAAAATATCTGAAAATTACCCAGCCCTCCAGTTTTTTATTTAAACCAAAAATTAAAGTATGAGAAAAATGCAAAGCATCCACAAATCAACATACAGAAATGAATGTTATGAACATTTTTGTGTTTCTTCCCAGTAATGTGTGTATATTCATGCATATGCACTCATGTATATACATACATATGTAATGTATTTTTGGATATAATACACCAAATAGTGTATTTTGTGATGCTTTATTTACCTAGTATCCTATAAGTAACATTCTCTGTATAATTAGAGTGTTCTTAAAAACATTATTTTAATGATGATATAATATTCTATCACATAAATAAAACATTTTAATCTATTTTTTGCTATTTGATTATTTTAAGACCTTTTCTTATTGAGAAAATATTTCTAACATTTATGAAACCTCATTACACAATTATACATTAAGAATATTACTATGTACATATATCCACATATCATATTATTTACATGTGCTTCATTTGCATCTTAATTATGTTGATAATATCTTATATCCACAAAATATTTAATGTCTTCATGTATTAAATATCCAGTGCTCAGACATGCTATTTGCTATCATTTCAGATATTTCTCATTGCCATAGCAGCATCTCTCCTTCATTTGAACAATTAGACCTTGGGGAAGTTCTCTTCTATAGAATGAGTGGTATTCCTTCCCCAGAATCGCCGGGAACTGGAATCTTCTCTGATTTGCTTAGGACTCCTGGAGCTACTTCAGAGGCTTTAGCTTCTTCTTGCATCAGGATTTCGTTTTTAATGAAATTCTTTTTTTTTAAATTAATTAATTAATTAGTTAATTAAGTAATTAATTTATATTGACATATAGTTGATTTACAATATTTTATTAGTTTCAGGTGTACAACAGTAATTCAGTATTTTTATAGATTATACTCCATTTAAAGTTGTTACAGAACGGCATCTGGACTTAATTAAAGAGAATGCGTGGTTCTGTGAACCCTGGGGTTCTCAGTCACATAAAACTACCTTGTGGATTAGCAAACTTCTTTCCTGGCATCTGTGTGATGAAGCTCTAGTTTTATCAAGAATTATTTAAAATTTCTGTATGTATAAGAAATCTATTCTTCCATGATAAAATACGTCACCTCCAAAAAGCTATGCTATATTATAATACACTTAATTACATTTTCTTATTAAGTCATCAGTTCTTAAACCCTACTCATCGTTCTTCTGGGTAAAACCTGGTATGAAGAAGACCAGGCAGAAGATCACAGACAGTCTGTGCAGTGAAAAAAGGGAGTGAACAGTGGACTATTTACTTGAAATAATTGTTATATTTTACTTTAATTATCATAGTAACTTATGGAATGATCTGTGTCAATCTGAGGAAGAAATGAGCCCTTACAAATCCTGTGCCATGATTGATATACTCCTTGTCTTCTCATGGTTGTCTTTGAACAATACAATCTGTATTTGTCTAATAACAAACTCAGTTCAATGTCCTTTTTGTTTCAAGACTCCAGAATGCTTCTTAAAGAATAGAACATTGCACTAGAAAACCGGGGTTCAAGTCCTGGCACTTTTATATGTGTGTGAGGCCACTTACTACAAGTTATTTGACCTCTTGAAGGCATAGAATTTTTGACTATAACAAGTTTCTTAAAAGTGATTATATCTAGATATTGAATAGACTTGTTGGGAGGCCGAGATTTAATAACAAGGAGGTATTTTATAAAAAATAGATTTCTACACAAAAATAAAATATTATTAATACACATGACCCTGACTCAAAATAGCTGTACAACATTGAATGGATTTTATTTCATCAGTCTCTGATTTTTCTATTGGAAAAAAAAGGCAGACTTAGAATAAAAAATCTCTGAGACTGTCCAATGGCATATCTGAAATATTACCTTTCATCCTAAAGGTAGTCAAAAGAATAGGGGCCTACTGGGTTTAATGTTCATCTCAGTCATATGTGAAACGTCTGAACTTACACGAACGGATTAAATTATTTCTTTGAATCTCACCAATAATATTTGGCTTAAATTATTTTTAGACTCTCCTTTTAGCATTATTATGTATGGATGTTGAGTATTCTGTAATCTAAAAGAATATATTTGCATAGGCAGCCTATTTATAGCTATGATATGCTAGTTAGCACTTTATACAACTGATAATATTTTCATATACCATAAAATAGAATTTTGTTCAGTGGACATTGAAACCTAAAATTTATATAAATATTGATGCTAGATAGTTATTTGATGATTTGTATATGCAACGTTGGATTTCTTCTCCTAAGTATGTGATTGTTTGGGTGAAGCTCTTGAAAAATGTTTTATTACTAGAATTCAAGGGATCTTCGGGGAACATATGTAAATTAATGAAGAGTAGAAATGTCTCTGAGGAAATTTTAATAAACTTTAATAGCTGCTAACAGCAAAAAGTATCTTTCATATTCATTAAATATCCCTAGGAAGGAATTCATTTTCTTTTTATTCCCATCCATTCATCTTTGCATATCTATAAAATGGAGATCTTGCTGAGGTACTATGTGATCCACAGTGCTTGGATAGAGATGAATCAATATTCATGTCTGTTTTGAAGTTATACTTTTTAGATGTTGCATTTTAATTCCAGTTCAATCATATGCTATTTTGTACAGCAATATCAAGTATACTCTGATTCTTTGCTTTCACTGCCCAAAATATATTTAAACACCCTAATTCAACTTATTTATATTAAGGGAACTGTGGAAATAACCCTGAGAGTACAGAAAGAAATGCTTATAGATAGCAGCATGAAAAAAGGAAAGAGTTTATGTGTTTTGCTTATTTTATTAATAGTTACTAGGTCACTCAGCTAACAAAATACAAAATCACTATGAAATATTACCTTCAAACCTTAATTATTTTGAAGAGAGTATTACCGATTAAATGTTCCATAGCCTTTTTTATATTATGTGATTTCTATTTTTTAATTTCTTTTGGTAGAAGTTGTTAATTTTATTCTAGTATTTACCTTACATCAATATATCAATACTTCTGTTTTTATTCTTCTTTATTTCTATCCTTTTTTTAGTATAATCTTTTTATCTGGTTTATATATTTTCAATGGTATACTTTGAATCCCAGTTATTATTTATACCACCTCCTACCAGTGATTTCATTCCATTTCCAGTTTTTCTATCCCTTGTATTTAATTGCAGATTTCTAATTTGTCAGAACAGAAAACACATAGTATTCCTCTACCTATAACTCCATCCTTGTTTTAGTCTTCATTTTGCTATTAAATAAATGAAATTCTCACCATCTATCTTTTTGCCAAAACTACAGTCATCTCTTGGTTTGATGAAGCCTTTCCTCTAGTAGAGGGTTTGGCAAACTACACACCTTTTTGTTGCTGTTATCTTAGCCCACAAGCTAAGTTTTTTTTTTTTCATTTTAATGAATGGAAGAAGAAGAAAAAGGAAGATGATGGGGAGAAGGAGAAGCACTAAGACTAAGAAGAGGCGATGAAGGAAGTGGAGGGGAGACCTTAGATGGCCAACACAGTCAAACATTTTCATTATCTGACCCTTGCAGAAAAAGTTTGCTGACCCTTGCTCTAGTAGATTACTCAGAAAGGACACGTGTTCAGTATTCATGAATGTTTAAAAGGGTGTTTCTAACCTTTTTACTTGAAGGATAATGTGGATAGATGTAATACCCTTGGTTCGCCTTTTCTTAAGTGTGTAAAACATGATGTGTCACTTTTGCCTCGGCTGTATTTTCTTTTTGTGAGAAGTCTAATGCTATTCTAATTCTTTTGTTTTTGTAAGTGATTTCCTCTTTTTTGCCTCTGAGCTCTGAATATTTTTGTCTTTATGTTTAAAATGTATTAACTTTTATTGACTATATCTCAGTATTGATTGTTCTAGGTCAATTATTCTTGGTAGTTGGTTAGCCTATCAATGTGGAAATCAGGCATCCTTTACTTCCAAATAGGTTTCTGAGATTTCAGAATTTCTCTCTAACACATTTTTTTTCTTTATCTCATTCTTTTCCCCTCATGGTTGTTTTCCTGTTCTTTTCCAATGTATTACATTTTTATTTTAATCTATTCTACTTTGTTCACCTTGTAGTTTAATCTTAATATCTCACTTGATTTTGTTTTTACTTCAATTTCTTTCCTGAGTTCAGTCAGCTCTTGTCTTATTTCTTCTTTTTTTAAATCTATATTTGTTGTTACTTTTTGTATTTCTGATTCAAAGTTTTTATTCTTTTAATCCCCCAGTTAGAGTGTTTTGTTACACACTTCTTCAGCTTCACATTTGTTTATTCGGTGAGACTCCTCCTCAGCTGAAGTGTACTTTCTGTTTATATAGTAGTTTTGTATGAATGTGATCTCACTTTTTCTATTTCTGCTCATTTTGAAGATGAGGTTCCAAGTTTGAAAATGCCCTCTTCTGTCTTCATTCATATATATATATATATATATATATATTTTTTTTTTTTTTTTTTTTAATTGCACTGTGTAGTGTGTTGGCATTGGAAGGGAGAATGGTTGGAATGTCTTTTCTATCTTTTCTTTCTCCAGGATCCTTAATGTTCCTCTCTTGCTTTTTCCCCCCCTATCTTTAATGCCACCTTTCAGAAAACTTCTTCCCCTTCTCTGTATACATCATCTCCCCCAGAAACCACGCTGCTCTGAGAAGCCACGCTGCTCTGAGGGTGCAGCTTCCAGTCCCGCTCTTCTCACTTCAAGCCTCATCACTGCACCCTGTGCTGTGGTCCATCACGTTCTATCAGTGTGCTGGCAGATCTGGAGCATTTTTTCTTCCTGCAAGTCATTTTTTGACCATGCTTCATTGAAGTCCTCCAGGTCTTCTAAATTCTATCATGATTTCTTGAGCTTCCCTTCTACTCTCCACTTCTTGTATACAGTGGTGAGCAGGCAGCCAGGACTAAATTTGTAAAATCAATGACAATTCAGATTAGACTCAAATATGCCACTGTCCTCAAACAACAAATTAAAAATACTCTTAACAAGATTACAAGTAATGTTTTTGCTTACGAAATCAACGGATTTTAATTTCATCTATTTGTCCTCTCTACCATGATTAAGTCCTCCTTCCTTCTTAAAATGCTATATTTCCTAGGCTTCTATTAATTCACATTTTCCCATTTTCCCCCTATATTTCAGGTGGCTCCTCCCCAGTCTCCTGAATATGTTGTCTTCTAAAAATGATTTAAATGTAGGAATCCTCAGTGTTCTATCTTAGGTTTTCTTCTTTCTCTACCTACCACAGGGAGATCTCATCTACTCTCATGGATTCAAATATCTGATTAACCCAGTGACTCATAAATATAGATCACTAGCCTATCTCTGTATTCTGAGTACCAGATCTGTTAATAAAATGATCCGCTGGATATTAGCAAGGCTAAACTCAACATCTTCCCTTATCTAACCAATCCTATTTTTCCCCTGAATTATATTTATCCTTCCTCTTGCCCAGCCTAGAAACCTGAGTATTAGACCTTCTTCCTCTGCAATTAATCATCAAATTATATATTTGACCTGCTACATATTTATCATGTGTAACAATTTCTCCATATCACCAAATTATCAAACCGTGTTTAATCAGATCCACTGGGCTTTACATATAAAAAATTCCCACAACTCCAAGATATGGAATTCAGAATTCTAGGTTATGTATAAAAATGGGATATATTTTTACACATAAGAGCATAAGACAGCATAAGAGAGTGTGAATAACAAGAGAACATGTGCTTCTTAATGCTATAAGAAGACTCTGAATTTGCCCACATCTAACTCTTGCCCATTCATGGCTTTATGACTCTAAAACATCTGGATGATTTGGCTTCATAAGCATGTGGGCATTCACCTCAGTTTAGCCAGTAAACAGGAAAGCCTGCTGCCCAGAAAGAATACAAAGATACAGCTGGAAAGAGCAGGCACTGGTCTTATTTTCCCCCTTTGTCTCCATAAAACCCTCCCTGACGGTTAAAGTATCTCCGTTTTCTGAGGTTTCAAGCCTATTTCATCTCACTCCTGCCTTGTCATATTTCAATACTAATTTATTCAATAAATGTGGAGAAGCTATGATGTGCTAGGAACTGTTTTAAGAGCTAGAGATATAGTAGGAAAAACAGCAAATACCTAAATTATGGAACTTATACCTAGTGGGCAAGACAAAGAAAATGATACATAATTAAAATATGTAAGGGACAGGACAGGAATAAAGACACAGACGTAGAGAATGGACTTGAGGACACGGGGAGCGGGAAGGGTAAGCTGGGACGAAGTGAGAGAGTGGCATGGACATATATATACACTACCAAATGTAAAATAGATAGCTAGTGGGAAGCAGCCGCATAGCACAGGGAGATCAGTTTGGTGCTTTGTGACCACCTAGAGGGGTGGGATAGGGAGGGTGGGAGGGAGACGCAAGAGGGAGGGGATATGGGGATATATGTACACATATAGCTGATTCACTTTGTTATAAAGCAGAAACTAACACACCGTTGTAAAGCAATTATACTCCAATAAAGATGTTTACAAAAATAAAGTAAAATAAAATATATAGCATGTTAATGGGCGATATGTGATAGGAAATTAAATAAACTAAGGAAAAAAAATTATGAAAAGGGAGAGTGGAGATTTTACAGAGCCAAGAAAACCTCAATGAAAGCATGAATTTTAAACAAAGATGAGAATACAGTGAGGGAAATGGCCATGTGGTAAAAGGATAGTATTCGAGTGAGATAGTGCCCCAGCTATAAAAGCTCTGAGGAGAGATTGTGGATGGCATTTTCAAGGACTAATAGAATAGAATCATGCTTGAATAGTATGAGATAATGTCAAATAAGCCAAAGGGAACCAGACAAGGTAGGACCGAATAAATTATTATTAATATTTTTATTTTACTTCAAGTAAGCTGGGAACACATTGAAAGATTTTGAGGAGTGGGGGTGGTATAATCTGACTTTTGGTTTCACAGGATCACTCTGCCTGCTATGATGATATTAAACTGTAGGACACAAGGGCAAAAACAGACAGATGGGCTAAGAACTAGTTCAAGAATTAATGTGAGAAAATATAACATCTTGGACTGGAGTTGTGGCCATAGGATTGATAGAAAGGGGTCACATTCTAGGTTTAAACAAACAAAAATTTTGAAGCACTGGGTGTAATGTATGAGAAAAGAGTAAAGTCAAGGACAACACCAAGATTATAAAGTTATTGGAGTTTCCAATAATTATGAGAGAAAGAGGATAGCATAAGCCTTAGGGGAGGGGTTTGTGCGGTTCAGTTTTGGACCTATATTATTAGGTCCAATATTAAATTGAGATGCCTACAATACAGCCCATGAAACTTTCAAACAGGAAGGTGAAAATATAGGTCTGGAACCTGGGCCAGAATTTTTTTTGGGGGAGGGGCGCGAATTTCTGTTTGAAAATATAAATTGAAGGGATATCAGCGTATCGATAGTGATTAAAGCCATGAAACTGAATGAGGTTACTAGGCTGAGTGTAGACAGAGAGAAAAGGTCCATGTCAGAACTTTGAAGCTCGGTAACATTTCAAGACCAGAAATTGAGGAAGTCCCAGCCAAAGAGGATGAGAAGAAGTAGCCAGAAATATTGAAGTAAAATCAGGAGAGGAAAACAGCATCAAACTGAGAATTCAGAGTCTCTTCAGGAAATTCCCAGCCTGGGTACAGGATTTGTTTTTCCTATGGCTGATTTTGCACAGGCAGGAAAGAGAAGGCGATAGGACAAGAAAAATTAATATAAGTGTTCCTTTACTAACACATCTGCTTGAAGACCTTGCTCTGAACTCTCTACTGTTTCAGGAGTTGGACTTTAAATCCTATTCTAGAGAATTGATTTCATACTGGTAATTTTTCTGTTATCTCTCAGCTCCATACTTACCTTTCTCCAATCAGTATGTCTAAGGATGGCAGTCTGCAAACTTTTCCCAGATCTCTCACTTATGGTTTTGATATTAATTTCTGCTTTTCAGAGGTACTTCAAAATCAGAAGAGGTTCAGGCAGATCAGAGATGTTGGTAGCTGCTGGCTCTTTCTGATGTGGCAGCAGGAATGACTCCAGGCTCCAGCAACCCAGCAGGAACACTTTTTTCAGTGGTTTCAGTGACAGGAAAGGCAGCCTCTGTTCAGAAGTTCCCCAATCAACATTAACAGCATACTGGCAGGTGCAGGCTAACCCCAGGGACGTGAGGAGCTTCTGATCTCTGGGTATTACACTGTCTTAGTTTTTGCTCCTTCTACTCTTCCATCAGATTTGTGACCTATTGTCTTATGGACTCCAGGACTCAGTTCTTATATCTATTCTTGAACTTCGGGATTTGTCACTTTATCTTTTGTTTTTTCCTGTTAGTTCCAGGACTCAGTTCTTATATCTATTTTTGAATTTTAGGATTTGTCACTTTATCTTCTATTGCCTTGCCCTGTTAGTTTGTTTTTGTTTCATTTATAAGATCAAGTAATGTAGAGAATGCACTTGTTACATCCATCTATGTATTGTTAGAACTTACCACAGAACCTGGTCTGTGTTCAGTAAATAAGTGCTCAAAGGATAAATAAATGGATGAAATGTTGCAATGTAAAAATATTTATTACCTTAAAATAGTGCATTTTTGATGCTATTTTCATATACACGCTCACACACAGATATACATACACACTAATTTATTTTCCAGATGATGGTACTTTCTAAACCAATTCACACATATCTTATGTAATAACTAGTCAGTTGAAGACTTTTCATTATAATGACCCCATACAAAGATAAGTTCTATGTTGCCCCTCCTTGAATCTGGACAGGCTTATAACTGCATCAACCAATGGAAAAGAGCAGAAAGAATGCTGTGTACCTGGTGAGCCAGGCAGCTAGCTTCCTCCTTGCTACCTAGAATACTGTAGAGATCTGAGGCAAGTAAGATATTTTACTAACCTGAAGCTGCCATGCTATGAGGAACCTCAAGTCACATGGAAAGCCCATAAGTATATACTCCTGTGGACAGCCCTGGTTATCCCAGTATTTCAGTCATCCCAGCCCAGATGCTAGACTTGTGACAGAAGAGATACTCCTGCTGTGGAATCACTCCGCAAAGCAGGCAGGTCCCAGCGTGGCCTCTAGGCATGGATGTGGGGGAGTGAGCTGTGGTGGAGTGGCCACCATCAGAGATCTGGGCTGCTTCTGATGTGCTGCTTGAGTGAGGGCCAACAATGGCTGCCGCCACCCCGTCCAGGCTCTTCCCCAGGACCAGGTCGCCTTTGTGTTCCAAGGTGAGTCTTTTCCCTGGTCATGGCCACCCCAGATCCAGTGCTGTGCTGTAACTTGGATCTGTTCTGGATTTTTTTATTGCGATTTCATATGAATTTTAGAATTACATGTTCTGTTTCTGTAAAAAATGCCATTAGGATTTATAAGGATTTTATAAGGATTACTTTGAACGTGTAAAATGGACAGTATGGACATTTAAAAAATATTGTGTTCCAACATCCATGAACATGAAATGTCTTTCATTTGTTTGTGTCTTGTTTCATTTCTTTCATCAATGTTTTATAGTTACAGCATACAAGTCCTTCACTTCCTTATTTAAGATTATTCCTAAGTATTTTATTCTTTGTGATGCTATTGAATGTGGGATTATTTTCATAATTTCCTTTTCAGATAGTTCACTGTTAGTGTAGAGAAACAAAGATGGTTTTTGTATGTTGATTTGGTATCCTGCAACTTTTTAATTAATTAATTAGTTTTAATAGTTTTAATGGCACCTGCAAACAGGGACAATTTTACTTCTTCCTTTCCTATGTGAATACCTTTCAATTTTTTTCTTTGCCTAATTACTCTGGCTAGGACTACTAGTACTCTGTTGAACAGAAATGGCAAGAGTGGGCATCCTTGTCTTGTTTCTGATTTTATATGGACAAGCTTTCAATTTTTCCCTATTGATATAATGTTAGTTGTGTTCATATATGGTCTTTATTATGTTGAGGTATTTTCTTCTATTCCTAGTTTGTTAAGATTTTTCATCATATAAGGGTTTTGAATGTTATCAAATGCTTTCTTTCTGAATTTGTTGTGATGATTATATGCTTTTATCCTTCATTCTGTCAATGGGGTGTATCATATTAATTGATTTGCAGATGTTGAAAAATCTTTGCATCCTAGAGATAAATCCCACTTGGTCATGGTGTTTTGTTGTTGTTGTTGAATTCAGTTTACTAGTATTTGGTGAGGATTTTTGCATCTATGTTCACCACGAGTATTGGCCTGTAGGTTTCTTTTCTTGTAGTGTTTTTGTCTGGCTTAGTAATTGGGTAATGCTGGCTTCACAAAATATATTTGGAAGTGTTCTCTCCTCTTCAATTTTCTTTGGAAAAAATTAGAAGGATTGGCATTAAGTCTTCTTTAAATGTTGGGTAGAATTTTCCAATGAAGTCACCTGCTCCTGGGGTTTTGTTTGTTAGGAGGTTTTTGATTACCGATTCAATCTCCTTACTAGTTATGGGTCTATTCATTCTATTTCTTCCTTGTTCAGTCTTGGTAAATTGTATGCTTTTAGTAATTTATCTATTTGTTCAAGGTTATTTAATTTGTTGGCATGTAATTGCTCAAAATATTTTCTTAAAATATATTTTTATTTCTATGGCAACATTTGTAATGTTCCCATTTTCATTCTGATTTTAGTTATTTGAGTCTTCTGTCTTTCTTCTTAGTCCTTATAGTTAAAAGTTTTCACTTTTGTTTATCTTTTCAAAAAACCAACTATTAGTTTTATTAACTTTTTTCCTATTTTTTAATTTTCTATTTTGTTTATTTCTGCTCTAATATATACTATTTCCTTCCTTTTGCTAAGAAGGATTTAGATCATTTTTCTTTTTCTATTTCTTTGAGGTATAAAGTTATATGAAATTTTTGTTCTGTATTATCATAGGTGTTTATTAACATTAACTTCCCTCTTAGTACTGCTTTTCCTGCATTGCATAAGTTTTGGTATGTTGTGTTTTTAGTTGTGTTTGAGCCAAGATATTTTCCAATTTTTCTTTTGAATTCTTCTTTTGCTCTGGTTGATCAGAAGTGAGTTTTTTGATTTTCAAATGGACCTAACAGTCATATATAGGACATCCCACCCAGTGGTGGTAGAATGCACATTCTTCTCAAGCATACACAGACCATTATCTAGGACACATTGCATTAGGTTACAAAACAAGTCTTAACAAATTTAAGACTGAATTTATAAGAAGACTGAAATCAAGTATCTTTCTGACCACAGTGGACTGAAACTAGAAATCAATAACAGAAGGAAAATTGGAAAATTATCGACTAATTTTAAATGAGTAAGAACATACTAAAATATACATTATAAGATGTATCACTTTGACATGACATTTCTAGGGAGGCAAAATTTTTCCACCAGACATTTTTCTAAAGATGATTTAAAATTTATCTTATCCCTCTTATTTTTCTTCACTGTGTAAAAAATAAGCTATATGGAAACAAAACCAACCTCACTGAGACAATTTATTACCTTGGATTTCCTAAAAATCCTCTTTGGATACAAGTTATGCATTTTTTTTTTTTTTTTGCACTCCTGGGTTTACTCCTATCTTAATGGAAAGTTCTTCATAACTCCTTTGATTGGGACTTTCTCGTCTTCATCACATCTAAATACTGGAGTATTTCAAGGTGCAGAATTTGGAGCTTTTCAAAGTGCAATTTGAGTACAAGGAAGCCATGAGCCTCACAAATTGTAAAATTAATGAAGAATATAGTTCCTAAAAAAGAATGCATCTTGTAAAAAATAATTCACGTACCCGTCGTCCATCAATCACCATCCACTAAGTCCCCTCTTTTTGCAAATACAACAAACATTTATTACATTATGTTTTATAAACAAACTGTTTACATTTGCTTTAAAATTGTTGTTTTTCATTATCCAGTAGATATAATTTTCTATATGTGAAAATTTCTTGCTTATCTTGGTTTGTTATGAAATGGAAAATATTTTTTCCCATTAAAATTAATGAAAAATATAAAGTACTTTTTTTCATTTAACATCTTTTGATTTAGCATCAACATTTTTGGGAGTGAATTAAAGTAATTAAGTAAGGAATAAGTGTACTGAATGGAAGTATGTATATGCATTAAATGCATAGATATTCATGGAAAGTTGGAAACTTGAGCCAAAATGTAGAGGTGGTAAAATATAAGCTCTATTTGGTCTTAGTGACTGCACTAGCATAGTTATAGCACAGGGGTTCTGTAATATAATGACAAACATTAGATAATATTACTGCTACAATCTGTACCTGTCAGAATCCTACTGGCCAAGATAAGAAATGTGAATTTTATTTTATAATCAATTGGGTTGTATCATAAGGTTGGGAAATAAAAAAAGATGTTTAAAAAGTTTACAATGCTATCAAAATTTAGCAGATATTGAGTTTGAGTTAGAACTGACAATATTTTATCATTTTTAATTTAAAATATTTTTCCACAGAGTATTTTTCTCTTTCCTACTTTTATAGTATTTATTGATTGTTTTTTTACAAATTATTTAATTAAATGTAATTTTTTCAATTGATTTGTTTTGTTTTAGAAATGTTTTGCCTTTTCTTTACCCTACCGTTGTCCTCAATTTTAGTCTTCTAAACAAAAATAGAAAATCTGAAACTTCAAAGGAAGAACTTTTTCTCAAATGTAATTAAATAGGTTTATTTTCAGCAGGGGCTCGAGTTAAATGTTCTTCCACACAATTGACAAAGCAAGTATGGTGCCTACTTCTCATTCCTTCAAAGAATCTGCTAAATTACCCTTAGCATCTCTTTGTTTAACTACATTCCCATGTATCCTATAGAGTTTATTTTCAAGGAACATTTGACAAGAAGTATTCTTTAATGTTTTGCTTGCTGCTCTTTTAGTAGTGTCAATCTTGAACTCCCACTGCCCTACAAATTGTATTTCTTTAGGCAAAGTGACTTTTTCAACTATTTCTCTTTCACAATGGAATAATTCAGGTAAGCCAAGACAGCATATGATACACCAGGCAGTGATACATATGTATCACCAGAATGATACACCAGGCAGTGATAATTTGGCTATATAGTTGCATATATTTTCAGGGAAATATATAAAGAGATAAGAGTAAAAAGCATATTTGGAAATATTTGGCAACTAAGATATGACATTGAGGCTACATTTCTAGGAAAACATAATAAAATTGATGACTTGCATTTTTATTTTAAAAAATAGTATATTTTAGAAACTTCACAATTTATACTAGTTATATTTCGAAAAAATTTTAATATTATATCTATAATAAGCTTAAAAAGCAGTATTTCAGGAAAATGCCAACATACCACCAAACAGCTTAAAAAGGTTTGCAGTATATAAAGAGAGCAAGATTAGTAGCCAGTCAGAAAGCTTAATTCAAACATCTTTTATATTGCATGTTAAATCAGAGGGCCAGACAAATAATTATTCTCAAAATCAGGATACAAACTTAGACTTTTTTGTTCTTTGTAGTGATTTTTCTGAGGGAAGGCCATGGAATAGACATGAGTAGTTGGATTTTTATTTTTTTGTCTGTTGTTTGATTCAGCAAACAAAGAGTGAATTAGACACCCTTAAAGTATAGCGTTGGGTAAATACTGCTCCCGTTAAAAATTGATAACAGTAATAACATTTAGTTTATGACTCTGACTGTCTTTGTCTGATAATACAAGATATGCAATATTTAACAATATAGTAATTGTGTAAATTAATGATAGTTATATAACAAGCAAGTCTCAGTGACTCAAACAAACAAAAAAATTCTCGCTTATATCACAGGCTCTTGCAGTTCAAGAAGCACTCCTAGATGACTCTCTCTTAATAGAGGTTTTGGGGCTCTGGTTTTTTTTTTCCATGTTATTCCACTCTATGGGAATCCGTTGCTCTCAGCCACAAGTGTGAAAAATTGAGCAGAATCTTTTAATGTTAGTCTTTCAGAGGATGTACATCATGATCACACTTAAATGCAAGAAGACTAAGAAATGTAGTTTTCCTGTATACTCATAGGAAAAATTAGTCATTTGGGGAAAGCATTGTCAATTCTACAGGGTATGTCCCATTGTTAATGCTATTCAGGCATTTTGTGGCAGGGAGTATGTGAGCTCATATCATGTATGTCCTGTACACTTTTAATGTTTATTTATTTACATATAAACCAAAATATCTGCTTATGTGGCCTCTTATGGGCCAATGATATCAGGTTAGATGGGGACCTCTACCAAGAACATAGGAAAGAGAACCCAAGCTCAGGCTCTATGAAAGAAAAAGTAAGACCCAACTGAAGATGTAGTTCAAGAGGCAAAACTGGTTTAGGAACACAGATAAAGAGATAGTAATATTCCACAAAAGACCCTCAGTAAAGACAGTCTTAATGAGGGGATTTCATGGGGTTCTGAAAAATTATAAGCCACTTTGAAAAAAAACATTGCAAACTAGAAATAATTAGGCAGAGGGCTATGTAAAAGCTGAAAATTATGCCAAATGTTAATCTGGAAAAGTTCTTCTGTTTGGAAATAGTATAAGGGAACAGAGTAAAACACCCTAATAATAAGTGGCATTATAAACCATGCTTGAGATTTTTTTACAGAAATCTCTAATTACTATTGTATGCAAGAAATCCAGGGAAAAAGGGAAATGCATGTAAGATACAGAAAAACAAATATGCAAAGGGACCAAGATTGAACAGTATTACACTCTGCAGCTCCTTGCAGACATATTATATGTAGCCTAGTATGGAAATAGTCTTTGGTAGTTTTTTGTTTGTTTTTTAAAAACAGTAACAGTGATAACAGGTAGTGAAAGATAAGGAGAAAACATCCTTGATTTGTCCAGAAATATTCAATATTTAAACAATCGTCTAGCCACATTCTGGCAATTTTTGGAAAATTGGGTGGATATATGAATTATTTGGTGAGCTGATATTTTTTATTCTATGTTTGTGTCTTAAAGAAATGTTTAAGGAAATAAGGAATTTTGTCTAGGTAGATATTTCACATCTACACTTTAAAAGGGACTCTTCTGCTCCAAGTTCATATCAGAGATAGAAGAAATATTAAAAGAAAAATTAGGTTTACACCTACTTAAATAAAGACAAATAAAAAAGCCTCAGGCCAGACACGATAGAAGCAAAAAAATTAGAAGCAGTCATGGCAGCCAGAATACTCGCTCTCTGGGTAAATTAGGACTGAAAAATGGTTATTCAGATGGATGGCATGTGTCAGTCTTGCTGGCCAAATGCAGATAATTTGTTGAGGTTTGTTTATCCATGAAATGAACTCAGACCAGAAGAAAATATAACCTAATTGAAGCTTCCTACCTGGTGAAAAGAATGGAACCAAGCACAGGGTTGTGGAAAAGAGCTGGTCCAAGTGACTGTAAAGTGTCAAATCACATAAAGGGTGCACATAAAGTGTCAAATCACGTAAAGGGTGCCTCCACCAGTGTAAGACCTGATTCTGCTTTTGGAAACTGGGCTGTCCAGATGGAAGTTACTGTAAAATAACTAGTGATGGAGAGGTGAATAGAGAAGAGAAAACAGAAAACAATGAAAATAAATCAACTAGTCAAGACTTGGAAGTCTTTGAAGAAATCTGATGCAAGCATTACACTAAAAAAATATTGAGAGATGAATTCATTAAAAAAATAATAGCAAAGTAATTTGAAAGTTTCAAAGAAATAAAGAGAGAATGCCAGTCCTAAAATGAAGAAAACTTATGAAACAATAACAAGCAGAAGGTGATATGAAAAAGAGCCTATGTGAAACCCTCTAAGTAATAGAACATTTATGATCATTGGAAAAAAATATGCTCTGAAAAGGATAAACTACAAACTTGACACGGGCAAAGACAATTGGGAATTCACCAATTTAAGTCAAAGGAAAAGTTGAATGAAAAATATGAAAGCTACAAGGTTGAAGAACCTGACTGTTTACAATAAAGAAAATGTGCTGATACTCAGCAGTACAGTAGAACCGAGGATACAGTGGAGTAATAGGAACAAATCATGTAAGGGAAATAGTTGTCACCATAGATTTATATACCTACGTGCACTGCAAGTGAATAATGAGGGTAAAATAAATACATTTTTCAGAAATATGCACTAATATGTTTTATTATTATTTGCTGAAACTACTACCAGAGTATAAAGTTCAGAATTTTTTAAAAAATGAACCTAGAAAAAACTATGAGATACAAGGAAACATCATTACACATAAACTAAATAGATGTATGTAATTATAAACTGATAATAAAATATTTTTTGTAGAAATACTTTAGAATTAAGCTTCTATAAAATACAAAGTATTTTGGAAGCTGGAGCACATACTTATTAGGTAAAATATGGTAAAGTTCTTTTCTTGTTTAGAAAGAGAGTTGAGATGCTGAATAATTGATATTAACTAGAACAAAATTTAGTTAAATATGTCCATTAATAATATGAGTGCATTTGATACAAAGTAAAAATCAATAGAGCTTGAATTAGCACATAAAATGATAATATAAAAATAAGAGAAGCAAATAAAAATATTTTTCTATAGATACTATACTCTGAAGACTCAGAAAATTCTACTCTGACTCGCAGTCATAAGTGTAAGGAGCTATCTACCCTGAAGATCCCCATTGCTTTCTCAGGAAGGCACTCCAAGTGATAATTCCTGGTTAGAACACCTAGTATACTGGAAAAGGAAGGGGTCAGGGAGATAAAGGAAACAGTAATTTCCTAGATACCTCCTGAGACTAACTGCATAGAGGCTGAAAATTTAACTGATGAGAAGAGGAAATAAATATTTTAAACCAGCCTCTACAATCTGGATGCACTTAGGATCAGCTCAGAATAAGACTGTTCTAGTCTCAAAGGGTGGAATCTTATATTATTGATTGGAAATATATTTTCTTTTCTAATATACAAGATTTTAATGCTCTAAATTTCCCCAAAAGCACTGCTTCATTCTTTCACTCTTTTCCTTTTAGGACTCTAATACACATGTGAGAGACACTATGATAAAATTTACCATATCAACCATTTTAAGTGCACAGCTCGGTAATAGTAAACATATTCATAATGTTGCATAACCTCCACCACCATCCATCTCCATAGAATTTTTCATCTTGTACAACTGAAACTTTACTCTCATTAAACAATAACTCCCCCTTCCTTCCCACACCAACCCTTGACAATTACCTTTCTACCTTCTGTCTCTATGATTTTGACTACTTTAAGTACCTCATGTAAGTGAAATCATACAGTATTTGTCTTTTTGCGACTCAATTTCACTTGGCATAATGTTCTCAAGATGCATCCATGTTGTAGCACATTAGAATTTCATTTCCTTTTAAGACTGATAGTTTTCCATTGCATGTATATATTACATTTTGCTTATCAATTCACTGGGGTTGCTTCCAAATTTTAGTTATTGTGAATAATGCTGATATTAACACCAGTGTATAAATATCTCCTCCAGACTCTACTTTCAATTATTTTGTACCCAGAAGTAGAACTGCTGGATTATATGGTAATGACTGTATTCAGTTTTTTGAGGGACCGCCCTACTGTTTCCCACAGCAGCTATGCCATTTTACACTCCTGCCAACAATGCACAGGGTTCCAATTTTCATATCCTTACCAATACTAGTTATTGATATTTTTTGATTTTAGTAATTTGTCTTCTCTCTTTTTTCTTAGTCCATAGAGCTAAATCTTTGTCAATTGTCTTGATCTTTCATAGAACCAACTTTTGGTTTCACTATTTTTCTCTATCATTTATCTCTTCTCTATTTCAGTTATCTCTGCTCTAATCTTTATTATATGCTTCCTTCTGCTAGCGGTAGCTTTAGTTTGCTCTTCTTTTTCAACTTCCTTAAATTGAAAAGTTATGTTGTTGATTTGAGACCTTTCTTATCTTCTTAATATAAGCATTTATAGCTATAAATTTCCCCCTTAACACCATTTTTGCTGTATCATATACATTTTGGTATGCTCTGGTTTTGTTTTCATTCATCTCTAAGTGTTCTCTAATTCTTCAGGGTGTGACTTCTTCCTTGACACATTGGTTGTTTAAGAGTTAATTCTTTAATTTCTACAGATTTGTGAAATTTCCAGTTTTACTCCTGTTACTGATTTCTGACTTCATCCTGTTGTGGTCAGAAAATATACTTTGTATAATATCTATCTTTTTAAATCTATTGAGACTTAATTTATGACGTATCATATAATCTATCCTGAAAAATGCCCAGTGTGCACTTGAGAAAAATGTAAATGCTGTTGTTTGGGGGTAAAGTGTTCTGTATATGTCTGTTAGATGATTTATTGTGTTATTTAAGTTCTCTATTTGTAAATTTATCTTCTGTTTGTTCCATTCATTATTGAAAGTAGGATATTGAAATCTCCAAATATTATTTAGAACTGTCTGTTTCTCCCTGTAGTTCTCTCAGTTTTCACTTCACATATTTTGATCACCTCTCATTAGCTGCATAAATGCTAATAATTATTATATCTTCCTGCTGTAAGGAAAGATTTTACTGCCTATCCCTAGTGGTAGCAGACCTAGTCTTTTAGGGCAGAAACCTAGGCTCAAAAACATTTCATGTCTTTTCAAAAGTGACAGATGGCTGTGGCTTCTACTCCCTTCCCCACAAGTAGTGTATCTTTGGGTTATGAGGACAGGAGAGTTTCATCCTCTATTCTTTTTTTTCTTTTTTTTTATAATTTTGGAATTAATTACTATTCTTTCATTGAGGTAATGTTGGTTTATGATATTATATAAATTTCATGTGTACAACATTATATTTCTACTCTGTATACCCTACAGTGTGTTCATCGCTAAAAATTGTTTCCATCTGTCACCATACAGTTCACCCCCTTTACCCATTTCACCCTTTCCCCACTCCTTCCCCTCTGGTAAACTTACCCTGTCCTCTGTAGCTACATGCTTGTTTTTATTTGGCTCAGTTTGTTCATTTATTTTGATTGTTAATTTGTTGGTTTGTTTTTAATATTCCACGCATGAGTGAAACAATACATTATTTGTCTTTCTTCTTCTGACTTATTCTACTTAGCATAATACCTTCAAGGTCCATTTGTGTTGTTGCAAATGGGCAAGATTTCATCCTTTTCTATGACAGAGAAGTAGTCCATTGTGGACTACTATATATATACACCACATCTTTATTTATTCATCTGTTGATGGGCACTTAAGTGGTTTTCAAATCTTGGCTATTTTTAATAATGCTGTGATAAACATAAGAGTGCATGTATTTTTTGAATTAGTGTTTTCCTTTCTTTGGATAAATACCAAAATTGGGATAGATGGATCATATTGTAGTTCTATTCTTAATTTTTTGAGGAACCTCCACACTGTTTTCCATAGTGGCTGCACCAATTTACGTTTCCAGCAACAGTGCATGAGGGTTCCCTTTTCTCTACATCCTCACCCACACTCGTTATTTCTTGCCTTTTTGATAATAGCCATTCTAGTAGGAGCGGTGATATCTCATTGTGGTGTTGATTTGCATTTCCCTAATAATTACAGTGTTGAACAGATTTTCATGTGCCTGTTGGCCATCTGTATGTCTTCTTTGGAAAAATATCTATTCAGGTTATCTGCCCATTTTTTAATCAGGCTTTTTTTTGTTGTTGTTGTTAAGTTGTATGAGTTCTTTATATATTTTGGATATTGGCCCCTTATTGAGTATATCATTTGTGATTATCTTTTTCCATTCAGTAGGTTGTCTTTCTGTGTTGTTGATGGTTTTCTTTGCTGCGCAGAAGCTTTTTAGTCTGATGTAGTCCTATTTATTTGAGATAGTGTGAAATAGTGGTCTAGTTTCATTTTTTGGCATTGGCTGCCCTGTTTTCCCAGCACCATTTACTGATGAGACTGTCCTTTCACTACTGTATGTTCTTTGCTCCTTTTTTGTAATATTAATTGTCCATATATGCATGGGTTTATTTCTGGGCTCTCAATTCTGTTACACTGACGTATGTATTTTTTTCTGCCAATTCTGTGCTGTTTTGATTATTACGGATTTGTAACTTTGAAATCAAGGAGTGTGATACCTCCAGCTTAGTTCTTTTTTCTCAGGATTGTTTGGCCATTTGGGATCTTTTGTGGTTCCATACAAATTTTGAATCTTTTTGTTCTATTTCTGTGAAAAATGTCCTTGGGATTCTGATAGGAATTGCACTGAATCTGTAAATTACTCTAGGTAATATGGACTTTTTAACAATGTTAATTCTTCCAATCCATGAGCACAGAATGTCTTTCCATTTATTTGTGTCTTCTTCAATTTATTTCAACAATGTCTTATAGTTTTCAGTGTACAAGTCTTTTACCTCAATTAAATTTTTTCCTTGGTATTTTACTCTTTTTGCTGTGATTGTAAATGGGATTGTTTTCTTAATTTCTTTTTCCACCAGCTCATTATTATAGAAATATAAGTATAGAAATGCAGTAGATTTTTTGTCATACACCTCTTCTTGATTGAGATAGAATTTTCTTTATTTTTCTTGCCTGACCCCTCTTTCTTGAATGTACTTGATGGAGACCTATTGGAAAAAGCTTGAAACTGAGTGCAAATTTTTCTTGAAAATATTTCCCAGTTATTCAAAATTGGCATGCTTTCCATAATCAGCCCTAAAGTATTCATTAAAAACTTTGCTTATTTATTCTTACATGCTTATGTGGTGGTCACCACTTCCTTCCGTTCCTGTCCAGAGTAGAAGTTTGTGTATCCTATTTCTCCTTGAAGTAACTTGTTAACCTTCAGAATCCATGGTTGCCTCATAACCTGAGCTTTGTGATGAGCTCAAGAGACATTTTTTAGATCATCAGGCATTTACTTGCTGTTTGATTGGAAACAAGATTCTTATGTGGCTTTCCACACCTTAAGGAAAAGCAGAACTACTTTTTTTTCTCTTATTAAATGAATAACAAATGTGACTGACTACATTAATGGAAACAAGATTTTTAAGCTATAAGATGAATAAAGTAGTCATGAATAAGAAGGACCTGGAAGTTATAATTTGTTATCCCACATTGGGTGTTTTGGGGGTTAAGGAACACTCAGTGCAAAGTAGACGTGACTTTCTCTAAACTTTTCTGTTTCTCTTTGAGAGATGCTAAAGACATACTCAGGAAGCAGAGACAAAAAGGACTTTCTCCTCCCACAGCTTCAGGGAGAATCAATTTCAGTAAGGAGTGGAAAATGTAGCATTGGATTTGATTTAAAGCAGAGCCTGAGGGGGCTAACTTCAAGCCTAGTTTGAAGCCTCAAGAGATAAGGATTTATAGGGGATCCAGAAAGTTATGAAATCCATGCTATGAGAAAGTAAGCAGATTATTTTTAAGTTTCAGTCAGTGTCATACTGATAATCTGTCCAGTGCTCTACAGAAGCACAGCAGGAAGTTAGACAGTACATACGCATGAGACATATCCTAAGTTTGAAAAGGATCAAAGTTTTTATCAATTTGCTTTGGAAGATGATCCAAAAGTTGCTTTAACTTAATGGGATTGATAAAATGAGTCAGTACCTAGAGGTAGGGGTAGGAAGATGTCAAATATTTCTTCCTGGCTTTTCTGTTACTATAAGCCTTGTTAAATTTATACACACACACACATACAAACACACATGCACACACACACACACACACACTTATTATAATGGTATTGAATTAGAAACACATTTGCTAAGTTAGCAACTTTAGGTATCTATAGAGACAATTGTCTGGCTTCCTCATATACTCAACATGCATGCCAGTACAAGAACCTATGCCCACACAGCTTCAGTAAACTAAATCTCTTATTGTAGTTAGTGTTCTAAAATGCTGATGGAATTGTCAAGGTAGAGGGGTTAGTCCTTCCCATTACGCTCTTTGTGAGTCATATAAAATGTTAGGATAGAAAGGAGTCTAAGTAGAGTAGCTACTCTGCTGAGCTAATTATGGTAGGCCAGTAAAGAACTTTTAAGAAATACATTTATACTTTGTCTTTAAAAAATGACCAAGAAAAGGTGATTCTAGAGATGAAAATGAGAAATCAGTAAGTAGAAGAAACAATAAAAATCACTTTGCAAGAATTCTAGGATAGTTAAAGACCAGCTGTGTCCTAAATATAGTGACTTCTGTACACATTTAGAGAACTATGTGGTCTATATATGTTTTTGAAGTATTGAAAGTTTTAATCTATCCTGCTTTTGTTGTGGTGGTATCTGAAGCAGACTCAAAGAAAGGCATAAAGGGCCCAAATCAGCAGCAGAAACAGTGAGTTTAGCATCTCAATTGAAACCACCTTTTCCCCACAAGAATATATATATAAGCATTCAACAAGTAAGTTGTTAGTTAGTGGTGAATTAAGAATGTGTTTCAGTTTCTGAGTAAACTCAGTGTGAGAGAATAAATGATAATACATAGCAAATCTGAGAAGATGTTGAGAAGCTGATCAATAATAACACCCAGAGTCTCAAAAATAAGAAGTTGTAGGAGGAATAGAGATTTTAGAGATTTCTTTAGATTTCTGGAAGTAATGTATTATAATGCCTTAGATGCATCAAGATGGCAACAAGTAAATTAACAGGTAAATCTCCCTTAGAAGGAACAAGAAGGTGAAATTTGTTTTGTTTAATTTTCCCTATGATGGCATACAATTTGAAAATGTGTGTGTGTGTGAGTGTGTGTGTGTGTGTGTGTGTGTGTGTGTGTTGTTGGGATCAAATGGAAAAGTTAAAACCATGTTGGAACAAAATAACTAAATGCTTTGCAGTCACTCTGGGCTATCTGTGACTCTGGCTACATACATACTAAAGATATGGAACTTATTGCTCAACTGCACCCAGATGCCGTTGGCAATGTGAAACAGCACAGCTCGTGTTCTGGGAGAAGTACATAAGACACAGTATGCCCAGCATTCACCAGTTTTAGGATAGAGGTAGACAACGTATGCAGCAAGGCTTACTAAAACAGAGTTTATCTTAACTGATAAATAAAGAATCACTTTCAATTACATTGAGAAGTAGTTCAAATTAATGCTTCAACCTTCATGTTTTTGCATCTGGTGTTTTTAAGACTTAGATTCTTCACCAAGAGTTAAAAAGAAAAGAACTGCAAATTTGGATTCCCATCGTTTCTACAGAAAAGCCAATGGTGCTGCAGCTATTGCAGTGCTGCTCAAAATGGGAAATAGAATACTACGGCAGTGAAGAGGAAGCTTTAAGTACTGCATTACATGGTAGCCAGAGTGTTCACTGATTTTGGCATGGTTCCTAAGCTTATGAAGCTTTGCTTTTGGTGGTACCCTTGCATAACCTGGCTGAAAAAACAATTTTACGCATTCTAGCTGAAGCACACATATATAATGCTGTTTTTCTTCAGTATTAAAGCTTATTCAGCATGGATGACTATGAAATAGGTGTTAGTGAGGATGCTTAGAAGTCCACTGTCATTTGGAACTAGACAGAAAAAGCAGATGCAAGAGAGCTTTGGGCCACAGGGGAAAAACTGTTTATGAGAAACAAAGTGCGAAGACTCTAATTCCAATATGGAAGGCATAGAGGTATAAAAAGTAGAAGCAAAGAAAGAACCAGTCATCTGCAAAACTTCTCTGGAAGGAGTGGAAGGGGAAGTAAGTTTGCTACTCAGATGCTTCAAACAGAGACCATTAGACTTCTAACCTTATATACGGCTTTTCCTTATATGTAATATCATATTATTTCTATAACATTAAAGGTATTAGATCTCCCCTGAATTACAAAAATGCTCAGAAGCCATGGATTCAAATCATGCATATTAGTCTAATAATAGATTAGACTATGCATATTACTCTTAATATCATATAGATATGTGCAGGCGATACCACATGGATATTAATGTACAATGTTCAAATATAAAACGTACATTATTTTATTTCAATTCTTTTAATCTTTTTATTTTATATTGTTTTATAGCTTTTGCATTTTTAAAGAGAGATTTTAGTAAGATTCTTAGAATTATTTTAAATAATGGAGATATTGCAAATAACTATAGATATTACTATAATGTTACTTTACAGATGGTAAAATAAATTATTTTGCAGTAAAAGAAGTACTAAGATACTATACCTTTAGTTAAAAAAGCATTTACCAAGGCCATATGTGATGCATCTCATATGTATAATAAACCAACCCAGGTTTTAGAAATAAAAGGCATGTTTTCTTCCTTGGAATTCAGTCTTTCTCTCATATTCATTTTTCCAATAGCAAGAAAATACCAAAATAAGAATTTATGTATTTATGTAAGTATGTGTATATTTATTTATGTTGACATGATTTCTTCAAATGGCTCCACAATCCTAAATTTGCTTTATTTTCTTTGCTTTTAATTTCATAACAGGTTTGAAAAGGGAAACAGATCCATGGGTAGAAGAACCAAAAAAGATGTCATTCTACTTAATTTTGTATGTTAATAGGAAAAAATAAGCTGTTGCTGTTACTGGTTTTCTTCAGTGAGAAAGAAAGCAAGTACAATAACACCAAAGCATCTCACATAATGCCATATATCTAGTCATACTGGTTAAATGGTGTTTGGATTACACTGAATAAAACATGAATGTGTCATACTTGTATCCTTTCCTTTCTCTTATTTCTTCCTACAGATTCACTTCTTTGAGAACTCAAAGAGCTTGCTCAAAACTTCAATAGATTTTATTAACATATCATATCACTAGTCTTAGAGTATTTGGAGCCATGGATGACACAAATAGTATAGTTTGAGATTTTTCCTGGACAGATGTGACACACTAGTAAGTAGTAATGTGGCACTATCACGCTTATTTTAAGATGTATGAGCTGAATGACTACTGTTAAATTTTTTCTGCATTATAATTGAATATATTTTAATTATCAGATATACTTTACATAGAATTTAGAGGTTAATTTATTTAAATAGGTTTATTCTTTAAATATAATAGCATTTTAAAACGTCAAATGTGGTTTGAAAAGCAGCTTAGAGGTTTTGAGCTCAACATTTACAATTTTTCTCTGAAAGAATTATATGTCATTAAGCAGGGTTTCAGGGCAAACTGTTATTATCATTGAAAGAAAAAGACATAAAATACACAGTGGTCGTACAACTCAGGATGTTAAAGATGAGGGTAATGCTACATTACTTGACTAGATGTTTTTAAACGAACGGCATTCTCTATAAAACCTTATGTTTAAAGCTTTACTGGGAAATCTATTAAGGATGAAAACATAACCATTAGCTGTTTACCTGATGCTGTAGTGTTAGCAATTTGATTTGATTAGTATTAGAAGTTATCCAAAAGATAAATGGATCTTTTTTTCTTTTATGGGGATATCTAAAGATAGCTAGTATAGGCATGGGCCATCCATGAGTAGAGCCCTAAAATTTAAGCTTCATTTGCTTTTTAATAAATCTACCTTTAGCTGTCTTCATTTCCTCATCTAAATACTCTTTATAATCCATAGCAATCCATCTTTGTATCAGCTCACTGGACTGAATTGCTTATTATCAAACTTACTAGCAACTGATTTTTACCAAAACCACTGGTCATATCTTTGGCCTCAGCTTTACCTCTCAGAATCTTTAATATGGCTCATCTCTCTTTCCTGATATAAATATCATCTTAACTTCACTTTTGTGCCTCCACAAAGTAACTAAATGATGGTAAATAGTATTATGGAGTACTTAAGAAGAATTATGTTTATTTCTTAAAAAGTTGAACAGGTATTATACTATGGAGCTAATTTATCGAACTATAGAAAAAACAACAAAAGAAAGAGAATGTAATTAATAAAATTATATCTGCATGAATTTATACATACTTATCAAAATAAGTTTTGAATTAAAATGTTAAAAATATTTACTATTGATTGGCAGATTTCCATTTTTCCCCTTATTTATTCTCACTGTTTTCTTTTTATTTTATAATAAGCATGTATCATTTAAAAACTGAGAATAGGACTATGACGGTTGAATTTATGTGTCAGTTATACTGGGCCACAGGGTGCCCAGTCATTTGGTCAAATATTATTTTGTGATAAGTCTGTGAGGGTGTTTCTGGATGAGATGAACATTTGAACCCATAGACAGAGTAAAGGAGGTTGCCCTCCCTAATGTGGGTGGGCCTTATCTAATCAACTGAAAACCTGAATTGAACAAAAATGTTGTTCATTTTTGAACAAACTAAGAGGGAACTCCTGCTGCCTGACTGCACTGAGCCTCCTGACTACATTTGTGAGGGCATTGCTCTCTCCCTGCCTTCAGATTCCCGCTGTGAAACACTGGCTCTTCTTGGTTCTTGAGCCTGCCAGCTTGCAGACCAGAATTACAGCATTGGCTCTACTGGTACTCGGGCCTTCAGACCCAGAGAAACTATAATCGATACAAAGACCTTTTCATTTTGAAGACAGTGAAACTAAATAAAGACAATAATAGCAAGTTAACAAAATAAAAATAATTAAAAGCATTTTATTTATTATAGTTCTGATTTTTCTTCATTTAAAATTCAGTTACTATTTTATTTTATTTTTTTATTATATTTTTTTTATTGTTCTTTTTTTTTTTAAACAACTTTATTGAAGTATAATTGCCTTACAGTGGTGTGTTAGCTTCTGCTTTATAACAAAGTGAATCAGTTATACATATACAATATGTTCCCATATCTCTTCCCTCTTGCATCTCCCTCCCTCCCACCCTCCCTATTCCACCCCGCTAGGTGGTCACAAAGCACCGAGCTGATCTCCCTGTGCTATGCGGCTGCTTCCCACTAGCTATCTATTTTACATTTGGTAGTGTATATATGTCCATGACACTCTCTCACCCTGTCACATCTCACCCCACCCCCTCCCCATATCCTCAAGTCCATTCTCTAGTAGGTCTGTGTCTTTATTCCCGTCTTGCCACTAGGTTCTTCATGGCCTTTTTTTTTTTTTTTCCTTAGATTCCGTATATATGTGTTAGCATACTGTATTTGTTTTTCTCTTTCTGACTTACTTCACTCTGTATGACAGACTCTAACTCCATCCACCTCATTACAAATACCTCCATTTCATTTCTTTTTATGGCTGAGTAATATTCCATTGTATATATGTGCCACATCTTCTTTATCCATTCATCTGTCGATGGACATTTAGGTTGCTTCCATGTCCTGGCTATTGTAAATAGAGCTGCAATGAACATTTTGGTACATGACTCTTTTTGAACTATGGTTTTCTCAGGGTATATGCCCAGTAGTGGGATTGCTGGGTCGTATGGTAGTTCTATTTGTAGTTTTTTAAGGAACCTCCATACTGTTCTCCATAGTGGCTGTATCAATTTACATTCCCACCAACAGTGCAAGAGTGTTCCCTTTTCTCCACACCCTCTCCAGCATTTATTGTTTGTAGATTTTTTGATGATGGCCATTCTGACCAGTGTGACATGATATCTCATTGTAGTTTTGATTTGCATTTCTCTAATGATTAATGATGTTGAGCATTCTTTCATGTGTCTGTTGGCAATCTGTATATCTTCTTTGGAGAAATGTCTATTTAGGTCTTCTGCCCATTTTTGGATTGGGTTGTTCGTTTTTTTGTTATTGAGCTGCATGAGCTGCTTGTAAATCTTGGAGATTAATCCTTTGTCAGTTGCTTCATTTGCAAATATTTTCTCCCATTCTGATGGTTGTCTTTTGGTCTTGTTTATGGTTTCCTTTGCTGTGCAAAAGCTTTTAAGTTTCATTAGGTCCCGTTTGTTTATTTGTGTTCTTATTTCCATTTCTCTGGGAGCTGGGTCAAAAAGAATCTTGCTGTGATGTATGTCATAGAGTGTTCTGCCTATGTTTTCCTCTAAGAGTTTGATAGTGTCTGGCCTTACACTTAGGTCTTTAATCCATTTTGAGTTTATTTTTGTGCATGGTGTCAGGGAGTGTTCTAATTTCATACTTTTACATGTAGCTGTCCAATTTTCCCAGCACCACTTATTGAAGAGGCTGTCTTTTCTCCACTGTATATGCTTGCCTCCTTTATCAAAGATAAGGTGACCATATGTGTGTGGGTTTATCTCTGGGCTTTCTATCCTGTTCCATTGATCTATATTTCTGTTTTTGTGCCAGTACCAAACTGTCTTGATTACTGAAGCTTTGTAATATAGTCTGAAGTCAGGGAGCCTGATTCCCCCAGCTCCATTTTTCGTTCTCAAGATTGCTTTGGCTATTCGGGGTCTTTTGTGTTTCCATACAAATTGTGAAATTTTTTGTTCTAGTTCTGTGAAAAATGCCAGTGGTAGTTTGAGAGGGATTGCATTGAATCTGTAGATTGCTTTGGGTAGAAGAGTCATTTTCACAATGTTGATTCTTCCAATCCAGGAACATGGTATATCTCTCCATCTATTTGTATCATCTTTAATTTCTTTCATCAGTGTCTTATAATTTTCTGCATACAAGTCTTTTGTCTCCTTAGGTAGGTTTATTCCTAGATATTTTATTCTTTTTGTTGCAATGGTAAACAGGAGTGTTTTCCTAATTTCACTTTCAGATTTTTCGTCATTAGTGTGTAGAAATGCAAGAGATTTCTGTGCATTAATTTTGTATCCTGCTACTTTACCAAATTCATTGATTAGCTCTAGGAGTTTTCTGGTAGCATCTTTAGGATTCTCTATGTATAGTATCATGTCACCTGCAAACAGTGACAGCTTTACTTCTTCTTTTCCGATTTGGATTCCTTTTATTTCTTTGTCTTCTCTGATTGCTGTGCCTAACACTTCCAAAACTATGTTGAATAATAGTGGTGAGAGTGGGCAACCTTGTCTTGTTCCTGATCTTAGTGGAAATGGTTTCAGTTTTTCACCATTGAGGACAATGTTGGCTGTGGGTTTGTCATATATGGCCTTTATTATGTTGAGGAAAGTTCCCTCTATGCCTACTTTCTGCAGGGCTTTTATCATAAATGGGTGTTGAATTTTGTCGAAAGCTTTCTCTGCATCTATTGAGATGATCATATGGTTTTTCTCCTTCAATTTGTTAATATGGTGTATCACATTGATTGATTTGCGTATATTGAAGAATCCTTGCATTCCTGGGATAAACCCCACTTGATCATGGTGTATGATCCTTTTAATGTGCTGTTGGATTCTGATTGCGAGTATTTTGTTGAGGATTTTTGCATCTATGTTCATCAGTGATATTGGCCTGTAGTTTTCTTTCTTTGTGACATCTTTGTCTGGTTTTGGAATCAGGGTGATGGTGGGCTCGTAGAATGAGTTTGGGAGTGTTCCTCCCTCTGCAATATTTTGGAAGAGTTTGAGAAGGATAGGTGTTAGCTCTTCTCTAAATGTTTGATAGAATTCACCTGTGAAACCATCTGGTCCTGGGCTTTTGTTTGTTGGAAGGTTTTTAATCACAGTTTCAATTTCAGTGCTTGTGATTGGTCTGTTCATATTTTCTATTCCTGGTTCAGTCTCGGCAGTTTGTGCATTTCTAAGAATCTGTCCATTTCTTCCAGGTTGTCCATTTTATTGGCATAGAGTTGCTTGTAGTAATCTCTCATGATCTTTTGTATTTCTGCAGTGTCAGTGGTTACTTCTCCTTTTTCATTTCTAATTCTATTGATTTGAGTCTTCTCCCTTTTTCTCTTGATGAGTCTGGCTAATGGTTTATCAATTTTGTTTATCTTCTCAAAGAACCAGCTTTTAGTTTCATTGATTTTTGCTATTGTTTCCTTCATTTCTTTTTCATTTATTTCTGACCTGATCTTTATGATTTCTTTCCTTCTGCTAGCTTTGGGGTTTTTTTGTTCTTCTTTCTCTAATTGCTTTGGGTGCAAGGTTAGGTTGTTTATTCGAGATGTTTCTTGTTTCTTGAGGTAGGCTTGTATTGCTATAAACTTCCCTCTTAGCACTGCTTTTGCTGCGTCCCATAGGTTTTGGGTCGTCGTATCTCCATTGTCATATGTTTCTAGGTATTTTTTGATTTCCCCTTTGATTTCTTCAGTGATCACTTCGTTATTAAGTAGTGTATTGTGTAGCCTCCATGTGTTTGTATTTTTTACACATCTTTTCCTGTAATTGATATCTAGTCTCATAGCGTTGTGGTCAGAAAAGATACTTGATACGATTTCAATTTTCTTAAATTTACCAAGGCTTGATTTGTGACCCAAGATATGATCTATCCTGGAGAATGTTCCATGCGCACTTGAGAAAAATGTGTATTCTGTTGTTTTTGGGTGGAATGTCCTATAAATATCAGTTAAGTCCATCTTGTTTAATGTATCATTTAAAGCTTGTGTTTCCTTATTAATTTTCATTTTGGATGATCTGTCCATTGGTGAAAGTGGGGTGTTAAAGTCCCCTACTATGATTGTGTTGCTGTCAATTTCCCCTTTTATGGCTGTTAGCATTTGCCTTATGTATTGAGGTGCTCCTATGTTGGGTGCATAAATATTTACAATTGTTATACCTTCCTCTTGGATCGATCCCTTGATCATTATATAGTGTCCTTCTTTGTCTCTTGTAATATTCTTTATTTTAAAGTCTATTTTGTCTGATATGAGAATTGCTACTCCAGCTTTCTTTTGATTTCCATTTGCATGGAATATCTTTTTCCATCCCCTCACTTTCAGTCTATATGTGTCTCTAGGTCTGAAGTGGGTCTCTTGTAGACAGCATATATATGGGTCTTGTTTTTGTATCCATTCAGCCAGCCTGTGTCTTTTGGTGGGAGCATTTAATCCATTTACATTCAAGGTAATTATCAGTATGTATGTTCCTATTCCCATTTTCTTAAATGTTTTGGGTTTGTTATTGTAGGTGTTTTCCTTCTCTTGTGTTTCTTGCCTAGAGAAGTTCCTTTAGCATTTGTTGTAAAGCTGGTTTGGTGGTGCTGAACTCTCTCAGCTTTTGCTTGTCTGTAAAGGTTTTCATTTCTCCATCGAATCTGAATGAGATCCTTGCTGGGTAGAGTAATCTTGGTTGTAGGTTTTTCTCCTTCATCACTTTAAGTATATCCTGCCACTCCCTTCTGGCTTGCAGAGTTTCTGCTGAAAGATCAGATGTTAACCTTATGGGGATTCCCTTGTGTATTATTTGTTGTTTTTCCCTTGCTGCTTTTAATATGTTTTCTTTATATTTAATTTTTGACAGTTTGATTAATATGTGTCCTGGCGTGTTTCTCCTTGGGTTTATCCTGTATGGGACTCTCTGTGCTTCCTGGACTTGATTAACTATTTCCTTTGCCATATTAGGGAAGTTTTCAACTATAATCTCTTCAAATATTTTCTCAGTCCCTTTCTTTTTCTCTTCTTCTTCTGGGACCCCTATAATTCGAATGTTGGTGCGTTTAATGTTGTCCCAGAGGTCTCTGAGACTGTCCTCAGTTCTTTTCATTCTTTTTTCTTTATCCTGCTCTGCAGTAGTTAATTCCACCATTTTATCTTCCAGGTCACTTATCCTTTCTTCTGCCTCAGTTATTCTGCTATTGATCCCATCTAGAGTATTTTTAATTTCATTTATTGTGTTTTTCATCGTTGCTTGGTTCCTCTTTAGTTCTTCCACGTCCTTGTTAAATGTTTCTTGCATTTTGTCTATTCTATTTCCAAGATTTTGGATCATCCTTACTATCATTATTCTGAATTCTTTTTCAGGTAAACTACCTATTTCCTCTTCATTTGTTAGGTCTGGTGTGTTTTGACCCTGCTCCTTCATCTGCTGTGTGTTTTTCTGTCTTCTCATTTTGCTTATCTTACTGTGTTTGGGGTCTCCTTTTCACAGGCTGCAGGTTCGTAGTTCCCATTGTTTTTGGTATCTGTCCCCAGTGGGTAAGGTTGGTTCAGTGGGTTGTGTAGGCTTCCTGGTGGAGGGAACTAGTGCCTATGTTCTGATGGATGAGGCTGGATCTTGTCTTTCTGGTGGGCACGTCCACGTCTGGTGGTGTGTTTTGGGGTGTCTGTGGCCTTATGATTTTAGGCAGCCTCTCTGCTAATGGATGGTGCTGTGTTCCTGTCTTGCTAGTTGTTTGGCATAGGGTGTCCAGCACTGTAGCTTGCTGGTCGTTGAGTGAAGCTGGGTCTTGATGTTGAGATGGAGATCTCTGAGAGATTTTTGCCGTTTGGTATTACGGGGAGCTGGTAGGTCTCTTGTGGACCAGTGTCCTGAAGTTGGCTCTCCCACCTCAGAGACACAGCCCTGATGCCTGGCTGGAGCACCAAGAGCCTTTAATCCACACAGCTCAGAATATAGGGGAGAAAAAAATAGAAAGAAAGCGGATAAAATAAAATAAAATAAAGCTATTATAATAAAAAATAAGAAAAAAAATTATTAAGAGTAAATGTATTCAGAAAAATTTTTTTTTTAATTTTTAAAAATAGATTTATTAATTTTTTATAGTAAAAAATAAGAAAAAAGTATTAAGAAAAAAATATATTAAGAAAAAAAATTTTAATTTTTTAAAATAAATATGCAAAAACTTATTAAAAATTTTTTAATTTCTAAAAATAGAAAATATGGAAAAATTATTAAGAAAACATATATTAGGAAAAAAAAATTTTTTTAAGTAAAAAAAAAAAATCGGACGGACCTATCCCTAGGACTAATGGTGAAAGCAAAGCTATACAGACAAAATCTCACCCAGAAGCATACACATATACACTCACAAAAAAAGGAAAAGGGGAAAAATTAATATATCCTGCTCCTAAAGTCCACCTCTTGAATTTGGGATGATTCGTTGTCTGTTCATGTATTCAACAGATGCAGGCACATCAAGTTGTTTGTGGAGCTTTAATCCACTGCTTCTGAGGCTGCTGGGAGAGATTTCCTTTTCTCTTCTTTGTTCGTACAGCTCCCGGGGTTCAGCTTTGGATTTGGACCCGCCTCTGCGTGTAGGTCACCTGAGGGCGTCCGTTCCCCGCCCAGACAGAACGGGGTTAAAGGAGCAGCTGCTTCGGGGGCTCTGGCTCACTCAGCCCACGGGGAGGGAGCGGTACGGAGGAGGTGGGGCGAGCCTGCGGCGGCAGAGGCCGTCGTGACGTTGCAGCAGCCTGAGGCGCACCGTGCGTTCTCCTGGGGAAGTTGTCCCCGGATCACAGGAGCCTGGCAGTGGCGAGCTGCACTGGCTCCTGGGAGGGGCGGTGTGGAGAGTGACCTGTGCTCGCACACAGGCTTCTTGTTGGCGGCAGCGGCAGCCTTAGCGTCTCCTACCAGTCTCTGGGGTCCGCGCTGTTAGCCGCGGCTCGCGCCCGCCTCTGGGGTCCGCACTGATAGCTGCGGCTCGCGCCCGTCTCTGGAGCTCGTTTAGGCGGCGCTCTGAATCCCCTCTCCTTGCGCGCCACGAAACAAAGAGGCAAGAAAAAGTCTCTTGCCTCTTTGGCACCTGCAGACTTTTTCCCGGACTCCCTGCTGGCTAGCACCGAAGCCCGAGCCTCAGCTCCCAGCCCCCGCCCGCCCCGGCGGGTGAGCAGACAAGCCTCTCGGGCTGGTGAGTGCTGCTCGGCACCGATCCTCCGTGCGGGAACCTCTCCGTTTTCCCCTCCGCACCCCTGTGGCTGTGCTCTTCTCCGTGGCTCCGAAGCTTCCCCCCTCCGCCACCCGCAGTCTCTGCCCGCGAAGGGGCTTCCTAGTGTGTGGAAACCTTTCCTCCTTGACGGTTCCTTCCCACTGGTGCAGGTCCCGTCCCTATTCTTTTGTCTCTGTTATTTCTTTTTTCTTTTACCCTACCCAAGTACGTGGGGATTTTCTTGCCTTTTGGGAGATCTGACGTCTTCTGCCAGCATTCAGTGGGTGTTCTGTAGGAGCAGTTCCACGTGTGGATGTATTTCTACTGTATCTGTGGGAAGGAAGGTGATCTCCGCGTCTTACTCTTCCGCCATCTTGCCCCTCTTATTCCAGTTACTATTTCATTAAAGATGTAAAACTTTACATACTATTTTGGAATTCACTTTTTAAAAATCTCCTCAATATTAGTCCTCTTTCTTCTATCATGAATTTGTAGCCCTTCCAGAGCCCTTTGAGGCCATACTTCTGTAAGTATGAGGCCACTCTTTTTCATGTATTTTAATCTGAGTAATTTATTTAAGTTATGTGCTACAAAACTTGCTTTTATACTTATTGTAATTTTGAAATCTATAATTTTAAATATAAATCAAGTTTTTCATTTTAGTTGCTATTTTTTATTTCTATCATATGAATACACTTTTTTTTTTGGTGATAGCAGTTTGGATTATTTTTCAGGTAAAGAATAATTGCTTTATCAGAAGCTATGCTGATATTTAGTTTGCCATTTCAATTCTTAGAGAAGTACTTATGCCAGTGTACCTTTCTACCATCTATGCATGAGAGTCACTGTTTCTACACAGCTTCCCATCAACTAATAGTTTCAGATCTTATTTTTGCTAATACTAAAATAAATGAATTATTATTTCTTTTCATTTTCTATTTTTATTTATATTATGTTCCATCACAGTAAGTTGAAATTCTGATTATATCTGCCTTTACTACCATGGTAAACAGCAGCACAGGATGTTTCAACATGAAAAACAGGATTTTGCTAAAAAATGAATATAGTATCTCGGATCCAGGTATTTACCCAGCCAAGTGGAGACTAATCAAACCCATAAATCTGGCCAGACAAAAAATTAAAACTGGAAAGCAGTTACTTTGAGTAACATAGAAAAACCAAATAGGGTATGGTATCTAGAACACTGAAGCTATCTCCTTTTTTTATTCTGCATCCCTTTACTGCACCCTTTAACCCTTCTTTTGTAATGCTACCAGTACTCCCCAAATAATGCCATCCGTCTCAAACCTTCATGCCAATGTGCAGAATATTGTAGCTGCCTACGAAACCTCAGGTCTTGAAGACTCAACCCAAGCTTACTGCCTCATTAAAGTCTTCCTTGAGTATACTAATGGACTTCCATTATGCATTCTTCATTCTCTTTCATAACATTTATCATATGGTAGTCAATCATAAATTCCCTTGTTTTCACTTTTCTAGAATACTTTGAGCTCTTAACTCTTTAACAGCAGGGGCTGTTTATTCTTTTCTATATCATATCTATTAAGTACATTTCTTTGAATGAATAAATAGCAGTAGGAAATTAAAATCTAAAATCTGGGAGATGAGAGTTGAAAAATGGGTACTGGTAGGTAAGACTGAAGTAGAATTTGAGACTAAGACAGAAGTTATTTGTCTTCGCAAAAATATTTCTGATAATTCTGAATTAATGAGATAATAACCAAATGTAATAAATAGTCAAATCTCCAAATCATATATTTACATTTTAATTAAACTGAATTATCTTAAAATGTGATAAAATGCATGCAGGTTTTATCTCTTAAATCTAGGGAGCAATCTTTATTACATAGAAGTCTGTTCATATAGTCATATTGGACTTCTTAATGTAGTGCAGTGACTGGCTTTGAACTTTATTCAACATCTGTGTTCATGGTTATGCATAAAATTATTTGGAATTCACTTAAAAATAAATCCCTAAAGTATATATAAATACTCTAACGTTGGAAGTCCTACAATCAGTCTAACTTTAATATCTCTGACATGTATTTTAAGGTATGCTATGGATTGAATTGTGACCCCTTATATATATATATATATATATAATATATATTATATATATATATATAATATATATTATATATATATTTGGAGGGTAGAACTTGCAAATAATGGAACTGCATATTTAGCTGAGATTTCTAAGCAAAGTGTTGAAGGAATGGATGATTCCTTCTGACTGCATATAGTAAAAGGTAAGAGGAGAGAAACGAATTGAAAAAGGAATTGTTAAACAAAAAGGAACCAGAACCAGAAAACTCTTAGCCTGTCCACGTTTCAGAAGATGAGAAAATGTGTTCTGAAGAGAACACCAAGGATGTTGCTGGACTATCACTCAATAAAGAGCCTACAGGTTTATACAAGCAGAAACACTGACAGTTTGAACTGAAGGGGATTCACTTGCGATAAAATGAAGAAAGGCTGTTGTAGTGCTTGGATCTGCAGGACAGGACCTTAGAGCTATTCAGATGCAAATAGCAGCTGTAATGGCAATCAGAGCTAAGACAAAGTAGTATGTATTATTTGGAAATATAATGTAATTTATTACCTCCTATCTCTATTTCAACAACATATGTTGATAGAAGTTTATTAGCTTTCTATTGCTGCTGTAATAAATTACCACAAACTTGATGGGTTTAAACAACACAATTTATTCTCTTACAATTCTGGAGGCCGGAAGTTTAAATGGGTTTCACTGGACCAAAAGCAAGATGTTAACAGGGTTGCATTCTTTCTGGAGTCTTTAAGGAAGAATCTGTCTCCTTGCCTTTTCCAGACTCTAGTGGCCCCACTGGTATTCCCTGGCATGGGGCTCCTTGCTCCATCCTCAAAGCCAGAGGCATAGCATCATCTCTCTCTGACAATGCTCTGTTTCCGTTATATGGACTTCTTCTCTACTACATTTAAATCTTCCTCTGTTTCCCTCTTTTAAGAACACTTATGATTACATTCTCGGCCCAATCAGATAATATTCCCATTATCTTAATAATATCTGTAAAGTACCTTCCCCAAATTCTGTGGATTATGACCTGTGTATCTTTGGGGGCCTTTATTAAGCCTGCTACAAAAGGTTATAATATTTGCAGGGAACTGAAATGTGGGTTGAGAAGCAAAAATATATAACACAGTAATTACTGCTGCTCTCCCAAATCATATAAACTGATTTGAAATAGATAAAATACTAGAAACAAATAACCAAGAAACAACCTACAAGAGATCACATTCTTATTTGCAGTGAATGTGTACTGACCTACTTACTTTGGTCTATTTAAGGTCATTACATATATTCCTCAGAAATATCTGTAAGGCTTAGTGTAGGATAGTGAAATGTTTTACTGCTGACTATCTAAACAGTACTAACTGTATAGCTTTAACTCTATTAAAATCTGTAAACTTAAATAACTAAAATAATAGGCTGGCACTGAAATATTTTAAAAGTTACTAAGATGACTTTCAATGCTCACTGTACTTTTGTATTACCCCATAATATCAATATATTTACCGACAACATAAAATTAATAATTAATTGTCAAGTCAAAGACAAAACCTTGTAATGTTCTGTGACTATTTAAAGTGATTCACTGTAACTAATTAAAGTCTGGTAAATAGTTATCTATTTCTTTTGAACAGATAAAATTGTGTATTTGTTCTGATAAAAAATTTATTCAAATTATCTTTTGGACATCCATGTACAGAAAGAATAAATCCATTATGTTAGAACCCTGCATTTCATTAAAAACAACTTTACATTAATGTGACAAAATAAGAAGTGTCATAAACTGAATACTAACCATCTTTAGTACAAATAAGTACTGTAAATGGACTTATTTTAGTTTATTATGTTACTCATCTTTATTTTTCCTCTTTCTATGGCTTAAACTTAACTGTCACCTTCAGGACCTTTGACATCATTGGGAAAATTGCAATCTTTAACTTTTAAGTAATGTAGTTTATTTAAATGAATATACATATGTTTTCACAAGGCAAAGAAACTCATGGGATTGCTTGATGAAAAAATATGATTTATGACGTGACCACATTTTCCCCCCAATTCAAAATAGCTAGATGTTATCACTATTTATTTATATAATCAAACTTTTGGCATATGTGATGCCAACTTACTAATGCATGGCCAGTTCTTTAAACTATAATTATTAACGAAAAGGAAGCACTTGCAGGGAATTGTCAAACTTCTAATCAGATAAAGAACAAAAAACAAAAGGACTGTGAAACATGGGAACAAGTAAACAGAATGTAAAAAGCCTTCCTTCCCATCATACCCATCTTCAAAACACTTGCCAGTTTTAACCCAGGAGAACATATGTGAACAGAGAATTTGTTGAGATCTCTGTGGAGAGAACTGATAGGGGGTTGTATCACCTCAAACCAGTTAGAATGGGCATCATCTGAAAATCTACAAACAACAAGTGCTGGAGAGGGTGTGGAGAAAAGGGAACCCTCTTGCACTGTTGGTGGGAATGTAAATTGATACAGCCACTATGGAGAACAGTATGGAGGTTCCTTAAAAAACTAAAAATAGAATTACCATATGACCCAGCGATCCCAGTACTGGGCATATACCCAGAGAAAACCATACTTCGAAAGGACACATGCACCCCAATGTTCATTACAGCGCTATTTACAATAGCCAGGTCATGGAAGCAACCTAAATGCTCATCGACAGATGAATGGATAAAGAAGGTGTGGTACATATATAGAATGGAATATTACTCAGTCATAAAAAAGAACGAAATCAGGTCATTTGTAGAGACATGGATGGATCTAGAGACTGTCATACAGAGTGAAGTAAGTCAGAAAGAGAAAAACAAATATCGTATATTAATGCACATATGTGGAACCTAGAAAAATGGTACAGATCAACCGGTTTGCAGGGCAGAAATAGAGACACAGATGTAGAGAACAAACGTATAGACATCAAGGGGGGGAAAATGTTGGGGGTGGTGGTGGTGGTGGGATGAAGTGGGAGATTGGGATTGATATATATATACAATAATATGTATAATAAAGTAGATAACTAATAAGAACCTGCTGTGTAAAAAATAAATAAAATTAAATTAAAAAAAAAAAACAACTGATAGGGGCTCCCTTCCATGTGGGCTAAGGTATTCATGTAGAAGAGCCATAGAACCCAGAAGCAAGAGCTGGTGTCCCAGGAAGAGTTGATATTTAGGGACCACTAGTCACTCAGAGGAAGATTAAGTAGCACCTTGATAGTCCTTTTGGACTTTGATGTCCGAAAGATCTGATCGGTGCTGAATGTGTGGCCTGAGTCTTTCCTGCCCTAATGTTGGAATTGCGGAGGGAATCAGGAGTGAAATATGATCAAAAATTAAAAAAAAAATTCTTCCAATGCAGAAAAGATCTTAACTTCAAGTACACCTCCCCTCCCCTCTTAATAAGTCTAAATTAACCCTTAGCAAAATTGTGACCCCAGGCTTAATGTTTATGCCTCCATAACCACAATGAACACAATTTAAATTTTCCCAGACCTTCAATAAATTGAACACTGAACAATGTTCGGAACAAAACTGAACTCTGGCTTTCCCAAGTCTATCCCATTAATACTTTAAGCAACTGGTTGCTTGAGGAACACTCACCTTGACCTTTTCCATATACAACATTTTAAATAAAGCTTGAATTAATGGTTTTGGTTGAATTTTCTCTTTCTGCCCAGGAGAAGCCCTTCACAAACCTAATAGCTTGTCTTTACGCCACAGCTTCATAGTAGGAGCAGAAATCCTTTATTCCTCTCACGATCTACAGCAGTCCTAGTCTTATGAGTGCCCAACCAAGATGTGTGTACTCCATCAAGCTAAAAGAGATAAATAATGGCTACAGAGATCAAATGAATTTTGCAATGCAAAACCAATGACAGAATTTTTGCATGAAAAAGGTGGGTACATATACATTTCACTTATGAAGATTTATATGCAGGGGGAAAAAAAGTCCTGAAAGTTAGGAGCATATGTTCAATTTTTTTTTAAATCAGTAATTTAACCAAAAATAAACATGTACACTGTTAAAACTAGAATTAATTATCTGAAATAGGAAATTTTACTACAAAGCTACAGTAATCAAAACAGTATGGCACTGGCACAAAAACAGACACATAAATCAATGGACCAGAAATGAACCTATACTTATATGAACAATTAATCTATGACAATGGAGGCAATAATATATAATGGAGAAAAGACAGTCTCTTCAATAAATGGTGTTGGGAAAGCTGAACAGCTACAATCAAAAGAATTAAGCTGGACTACTTTCTGACACCATTTACAAAAATAAATTCAAAATGGACTAAAGACTTAAATAAAGACTGGAAATCACAAAACTTCTAGAAGACAACACAGGTGGTGCCCTTTGACATCAGTCTAAGCAATACATTTTTTGGCTATCTCCTCAGGCAAAGGAACCAAAGAAAAAATAAACAAATGGGACTACATCAAACTAAAAAGCTTTTGAACAGGTAAGGAACTATCAACAAAATGAAAACGCTGCCTACTGAATGGGAGAAGATATTTGCAAATGATATATCTGATATACTCAACATCAAAAAGAAACCCAATTAAAAAATGGAAAGAGGACCTGAATAGACATTATTCCAAAGAAGATATACAGATGGTCAATAGGCACATGAAAAGATGCTCAACATCATGAATCATCAGGGAAATGCAAATCAAAATCAGTGAAATACACCTCACACCTGTCAGAATGGCTATTATAAAAAAGACAACAAATAACAAATGTTGGGGGGGATGTGGAGAAAAGGGAACCCTCCTGCACTGCTGGTGGGACTGTAAACTGGTGCAGCCACTGTGGAAAACAGTATGGAGGTTCCTCAAAAAATTAAAAATAGAACTACCTTATGATCCAGCGATTCCACTCCTGGGAATTTCAAAAAAACCCAAAAATGCTAATTAGAAAAGATATATTTACCCCTATGTTTATTGCAGCATTTTTTACAATAGCCAAGATATGGAAACAACCTAAGTGCCCATTGATACACAAATGGATAAAGAAGATGTGATATGTGTGTGTGTGTGTGTGTGTGTGTGTGTGTGTATATATATATATATATATATATATATATATATATATATATATATATACACACACATACACAATGGAATGTCCCTCAGCCATAAAAAAAGAATGAAATCTTGTCATTTGCAACAACATGGATGGACCTAGAGAGTATTATGCTAAGTGAAATAAGTCAGACAGAGAAAGACAAATACTGTATGATTTCACTTACATGTAGAGTCTAAACAACAAAACAAATGAACAAACATAACAAAAAAGAGACAGTCATAGATAGAACAAATAAGTGGTTGCCAGAGGGGAAGGGCATGGGGTGAGGACAGAAACAGGTGAGGAGGTTAAGAGGTATAAACTTCCAGTTACAAAATAAATGTCACAGGTATGAACTGTATAGTGTTGGGAATATAGTTGACAATTATTTAATGTCTTTGGATGGTGACAGAAGGTAACTAGACTTATCATGGTGATCATTCGGAAAAGTATAGAAAAATCTAATCACTGTACTGTGTACCAGGAACTAACATAGTGTTGTAGGTCAAGCTTGTTTCAAAAACAAACAGAGTCAAATAAAAAAGATTAGATTTGTAGTTACTAGAGGTGGGAGGTGGGGGAAGGGGTATTGGATGATGGTGGTCAAAACGTGGAAACTTTCAGTTATAAAATAAATAAGTGCTAAGGCTGTGATGTAAAACATGATAAATAAAATGTAACTACAGTACCTTACATATGAAAGTTGCTAAGAGAGTAAATCCTGAGTTCTCATCATAAGGAAAAAAATTGTTTCTGTTTCTTTAATGCCGTATCTATATGAGATGATGGATGTTCACTACACTTAGTATGGTAATCATTTCATGATGTATATAAGTTAAATTCTATACACCTTAAACTTACACAATGCTGTATGTCAATTATATCTCATTAAAATCAGAAGAAAAAAATCAATGAAATAGGACATTTTAAATTAATCTCAAAAAGCAAAAAAAAAAAAAAAAAAGAAAATTAGAAGAAAAGGGGATAGCAATGTGGCCAATAAATCTAAGAAATCTCGCTTGTGAAAAATAAGGTTTTTAAAAGGAAAAAATGGACAGACTAAAGGTGAGGAAAAAAATACATACTGGATGAAATATTCCTGAGGGGAGGACAGATTTGTGTTTGGGAAATTAAATTTATACAGTCATAAGCTGTATTTTTAAGAACAAATATTTTATTTAGGCATTTTCTGGTTAAAATTCTTTATTTCTAAGGAAAAAATAAACCTTATAAGCCTTATGCAAGAAGAAAATCTTTTTGTACAATAAGAAAAAAGATACGATTGCACTTCTCATCTTCAATCCATGCAAGCTAGATGAAAATATAGTAGAATCTACACACTATTGAGAACAATGACTGCAACCCCAGAATCCTATATCCAGTCAAGATATCATATGACTATCAGAGTAAATGAAAGATAAATGTGATCATCAAAAAGACAAAGAGTAGCTGACCCAAGTAATTCATCTGAAGGAAATACTAAAAAAAAAAAAAAAAAAGACTAATAAATAAATCGCAGCAAAAGCATAGAGATTAACGAACAGAAGTAAGAGTTCACTTAGTTCCAAATGGAGAAGAGACACTTAGTCAGCAGGGACTGAGTTAAAAATATTTTCAAGACTTGAGAGAATGAAAGGAAAGGACAATGTAGTAAGTAATACAGATTTACGAATCTTCAGGGACTCTTTCAAGACCAGCTCATTACCTCAATCATGATTTATCTCCATGTAACTAAGGGAAGTTTAGTCCCTCAATTTGAAATTACCCTAGACTCTTCTATGCCTGACAGACTAGTCCAAACTGCCCCTAACACTAACCCCACCTTTCGGTCCCTTTTTTTCTGCCTCAGTCTTGACCACTTAGATCCTTGGATAACTGACTGTTGACTTTGTTTTTTTGGGTTTTTTTTGTTTGCTTTCGGGAGGAAAACTGACCACCATTCATAAGATCTAGCAATATTGCCTCAACCAAATAATCACACATGATCTAATATTTATGGTTATTCCCAAATTGAGTTATTCAGGCTTAAATACCACAGTAAGTCCAGTTTGAGCTTCTCCAAACTCAATTTTCAATTTCTTCTCATCAAATGTTTAAAAGAATCTTAGAATCCATTTTGCCACACCTGATCACCTGTGTTCTTGAATGGCATAAGTGGTTGGTAGTCAATTAGCCCATTGTTTGACAAAATCCTTAGTGAAGCCCTATGCATTGCAAAAGGTGCTAAAAGACAGGACTTAACATTAAGTGATGCCCTGAACCAAATACATGCCGGAGAACATAGTACCCTATATATTTTATGAGACCATCATTCTTTAGACAAGCATTAAAATAAGTCAAGAATACAGGGTACATTCAACCTGTCATGTTTTGAATCAGAAACACCTAAAGAGTGATGCCTAAGCCAGAAGCTGGGGAAAATAACACTGTTAGAACTGGTAAAACTCCTCAGATGATTAGGGATTCAATTTTCTACAAAGAAAAATACATTTGAATTCAGTCTGCTTCTTTCCTCAAGAGTTCATTTTTAAAATTTCTTTTTGATGCATAGTAACATTAATCTCCTATAGAGAAAAAAAATGCTCGTAGCATAATTTGAACACTAAACTATTAGTATCGGTAGGAACATGTCTTTCTGTCTTCCATACTTTTTTTTTCCTTTGGTGTCGCAAATATAAGCCATCTGGTATGCCAGATGCTTGCTTTTCTCTTTACTCATGCAGAAAGTATAGGTGGAAGGCCTCCAAAATTCCAGACACTATTATCCATTTTGCTTATCATCATCATTATTATCAACTTCCCAGCATTTTAATAAATGATGCCTTTTCTCTGGTTTGAAGTCAGTAAGATTTATAGAGATTATTTACTTTTTTTCCCCTACAAGATGTCAGCTAAATTTTAGTTGGCCAGAAATCTGGAATATGGTTTATTATGGCTCTGCTGTAGGCTTTGCTCTGCTTCATAAAGCTCCAACTTTATGAAATATGTTCCATTTTAAACTAAGTGATGACTTAAATTTTGTTGTAGTATTTATCAACCTGTCTCTTCACCAGGGTTTACTTTCTTAAAACAAAAACAATTTGAACTTAATTATATGTACTTTTGAGTACCTGCCAAAGTAGACAGAATTTTTCCTAATGCAGTTCATTATATCCAAATCTTTTGATCAGAAAAACAAGTGTGTGTGTGTATGTCCTTTCACATGTGTGGATGTGTGTGCATACATGCAAGAGGAAAACATTTCCACATGTGGTGACCATATCATAATTAAGCAGGAAAACCTAGCATAGCAATTCCAGAGGGAGACTCTAGGGAATCATAATATTTAGTGTTATCAGTACAGTGCTGGTATTAGGAATTAAAATAGCCCCAAGCTAGACAATTCATTTGCAGTAGAACAGTTTGTTGCAAGAGCTATTTAGCAAACTATCTAGAAAGAAGCATTCTAGTAATGGAGTAGCTATTTTTGTGCAGTGGTTAACTTAGGAAATCCCCTTTTCAATCATTAAAGCCACATAAATACAACAGCACAGTAGTGAGTACTCACAGATTTTCAGATGGAGTTAGAATTCAGGGCAGTAGGGTCACGGCTAATATGAGAAATATGATTGATCAATGCCTGTGTGATAGAATGATATGAAGACTAAACGAGATAATATAAAAAGACTGCTCTCCACAGAAAGCCGATCAACAAGTGCTTGTTGAGTTTAAAATAAATATTTTGAAGTTGTTCTTTCAAAGATTTATAATATATCTAAGTTGGAAAATTCAAATAGCTATAGCATTAGAAATATGATTACTTAAGTTTGTAATACTTTTGATAGGGACAAAGTAAAGGGGCAAAGTAGGTAATTAAAGAGTTAATCCCACTAGGGGATTGTAAGTAAAGAAAAAGATATGGGAGACCCCTGTAAGTTAATGATCACTCAAGAAAGCAGATTTGCTTAACCACAAAACCAAGCAGGCTTGCTTAGCAACAAAACCATGCAACAGAAGCCTGAGACATGCCCCAAAACAATAAAACCATGATGGCCTGAGACCCACATCCTGCCCAGTGAGCTCAGTAAATTAATGACCCCTAGGACATGCTCTCTGAACACATAAAAAACAATAATTTGGGCTTCCCTGGTGGTGCAGTGGTTGAGAATCTGCCTGCCAATGCAGGGGACACGGGTTCGAGCCCTGGTCTGGGAGGATCCCACATGCCGCGGAGCAACTGGGCCCGTGAGCCACAGCTACTGAGCCTGCGCATCTGGAGCCTGTGCTCCGCAACAAAAGAGGCCACGATAGTGAGAGGCCCGCGCACCGCGATGAAGAGTGGCCCCCACTTGCCACGGCTAGGGGAAGCCCTCGCGCAGAAACGAAGGCCCAACACAGCCAAAAATTAATAATAATAATAAATAAATAAAATTTATAAACAAAACAAAACAAAAAAAACAATAATTTATGTAAAGGTGGCATTTCAAAGTGAAAGACCTTCATTGTACTGAGACCTGAAGTAATTTTTCCATTGTGCCATGATAGTCCTGTATTGACCATGTAGGGACAAGAAAACTCCTCCACCGGACATAGAGGAGGAACTGATGATTGAAGCGTGATGTCTACTCAAGAATGAGGAAGAAGTTGGTCTTTTTCCCCTCCCCACTTTTCCTTTGATTATAAAACTGTAGCCTACTAAGTTGTTAAGCCTCACAAGCATCCTCTTCTAATAAATCACTTTTTTTTTTTAAACATCTTTATTGGAGTATAATTGCTTTACAATGGTGTGTTAGTTTCTGCTTTATAACAAAGTGAATCAGCTATACATATACATATATCCCCATATCTCCTCCCTCTTGCGTCTCCCTCCCTCCCACCCACCCTATCCCACCCCTCTAGGTGGTCACAAAGCACCGAGCTGATCTCCCTGTCTATGTGGCTGCTTCCCACTAGCTATCGGTTTTACAAATAAATCACTTCTTATCGATCACTTTGCTTCTTACTGAATTCTTTCTGCGCTGAGACATAAAAAACTGCAGCTCTTCGGAGCCCCCTCAAAATGCCACCTAGCAGTTTCACTTTAAGTACTAACCTCTGAAATGTTGTAGATGTTAATAGAGAATAATGCAAAATATTACCACGAAAATTAGGAACAGTCAAAACAAAATGGATCCAGAAGGAAATGGTAAAATATGAGAACTAAGAAAAAGAGAATTTTAATCACAATGAGGAAAATCTCTGGCTCTACTTGTCTGTAATGGCTGCAAAACTGGTGGTTTTTAGGTGGTGGAGAGAGAGTGATGCTGCTGGTGGGTGCTACACAACCCCAAATGGAATTGTACTGTGCTTCGCATTCTAAGGTCGCTGTGGATAACCCTGTAACCTTATTAAAAAGTGTTTGTATGCTCTACAACCACAGTTTTAGGGCAAATCAACTATTGTGCCTGCCTTCCAAGTATATTGCTGCCCCTCCATGGGGAGTATGGAGTTGCCAGGGCTTATCAGGCAGGTTTCACCAATATATTAGTTGGAGGAAAGGCTTTTAATCAACCCAGTCACACATGCTACTTATAAATACATACCTACTATAATTTACTAAATATGTAGGTTCATATGCAAATTCATACGTAAAACTTAAGCATTAGTAAATGCTATCTTTTTCATTCTTCAGTGCTTCTTTATTATTTTTTAATATTTTGTGCTCTTAGATATTTCTGAATTAAAATAACCTTCTAAAACTGTTAAAGAGACATAACTTAGTATTTCAAAGTAAATGTTCCTATTTGTATTATTACTCTGATGCCATACAACCCTTGAATATATATTTTGCATGTGCCTGTGTGGTTTTGTCTGTGTATGACTACATGTAAACACATACGTGCATGTATATTGAGTTGACAGCTACAGAAAAAAAATGTAGTTCTTAATTTCAATCATTTTTATACTTCTGTTTTGAGGACCTGTATTGTACTATTTTACTACAACTGCAGAGTTTTTATTATAACCATATACTACTCTGAAATGCAGATGTGTAAAATTCAAATATTCAATTACTTGGTCCACTAATAGCTTTAAAAAGGCAAATTCAGATTTTAAGTATATATGTATCCACCTTCCCTAAAGAAATATATCCTAAGGCTTTATGTGTCAATTGACTTCCTTATTACAAATGTTAACTGTTTTGTTGTTTTAAAACATAACTATATATTAATATTTTGTACATAAAATAAATATACTCTACTTCAAGTATTAAAGAAAAATATTTTTGACATGTCATAATAGGTATGAGTTAGGGGTTGAAATATTTTATAATCAGCAAATGAGAGTATGTTATTTCTAATAGAAGCTGGTTGAAGAGCAGAGAGAGACAGTTGAAGTAAAGCCGTATTTAACAGTAAAAATATTGTATTTCAATGAGGGATCAAAAACATAAAAATAATTTGCAGGGAATTTAATTTTTGAAATAATTTAAAGAGTATTCTTTAACATAGAATACTTAGATTTTTAGGGGGAAAGGAAGCAAAGGAGATGTTAAAAATAATAAGGGAGGAATAAAATATTGTAGAAGAGCAGAAAAATAGTTTAAAAAATATGTTCATACTAAACCTAGAATATCTGAAGGCTTCAAACCTTATCAATAAAGTTTCAACAACTTCAAATATTTTGAACGTTTTACCAGGTCTAGGGACTAAAGCTGAAATAACTGGTTTAAAAAATCATGTTCATTTTTAAGAACAATTGGCTTTGTTTTTTTATTCCATTAACAGCAAAATGAAGTATTTATTACAAAAAACTGTGTTTTAATAATATAGGCTTACCCAAAATTACTGTTCAAATAATGATATTTTAAATAAACATGTTAATTTGAGAATTCCTCCTCTGTGGAAAGATATAATTTCTTAAGAAAATGTATTCATTTTGTTGCTTTTATTGATCATGTGCCTTCCTTAATTTGAATGATTCTAAGATTAGAAAATGCAATATCTTTGCATTAATTTTATAAGTTTATACAGAAAACTACTCAAATTTATGTGTGCACAAAAGTTCAGTATTTGTTGAGTATCTACCATAGTCTAGGAACTTCCTGAGTGATTTACACATAAGCTCTCATTTGGTTCTCAATAATAATAATAAATTTTTGATTTTAAGAAAGAGAATTATAAATGTATTAAATGAGGCTCAGAAAATTAAGTAACTTCTCTGTAAGTCACAGGTAGAAAATGAAGAAATTAAGAGACATACCTAGGACTATCTGACTATAAATCTTGCTTTATTTTATTTGTTTGTTTATACAACTCAATGAACTTTCCTTTAAAAATTGCTGGAGGCTGTACCTCATATCTGATTACAATGTAGAAAATAACAAAAGACCATAACCCTTGTAGGTAATAAGAAAGCACAAAAACATTAAAAAAAAATTCCTTTGTTTAAAGTCATTAAAAAGTAGTAGATGCCAGAGACTGCTAGTAAATTAACTATCAGAGATGGATGTGCCATCTGTAGAGGACCAAAGCTGGCAACCACTTTTAAGTTTGGAAATAATTTCCTGGTCTGGGTAAAGGGGAATGGAGGAGATTTGGCACCGGCAGACATGAGTACTGAGATGAGGTGAAAATAGTAGAATTGTTAGCTAGCATAGATTGTATGATGAATTAGAATCTGGAACAAACTCAAATGCAAAATTAAATTTATCAAGATAAACAAAAACAAAGGGTAAAATTGTAGGTCTAGACCCAGTTATGTCAACCATTATATGAAATAAGAGACTAAAGACTAATTAAAAAGCAAAGTTGTTAGACTGAATAAAAAAGAAAGAGCCACATTAAATATAGACACACATTAAATATAGCGGCCTAGGAAGATTGACAAAGGAGGAAAAAATTGTACCATGCAAGTAGTAAGCATATGAAAACTGAAGTGGTTATAATAGTATCAGATAAAATCGACTTTCAATTACTGAGTATTGTCATAGATAGAAAGTGAAATTTCATAATAATAAAGGATAAATTATCAGGATAATCACAAATACGTGTGTGTGTGGCTAATAATAGATTTTCATAATAAATACAAAAATAAAGACATCAGTAGAATGGGAAATAGAAAAATGCACAATCATTGTTGGAGATTTTAGCATGTCCCTCTCATTAATTGATTAAAAAAAAAGAATCAAAATAAGTAAGGGTACGTAACGCTTGAATAATATCTCTCACTAATTGATAGAAAACAGTGGACAAAAATTAAGATATATAACACTATTAATGTTCTTGGTTTTATTGAATCTTATAGACACTTAACCCAATAACTGCAGAATACAGTGTTTTCAACTGCACGTGGACTGTTCACAAAGATGGACTATATGTTAGCTGATAAAACAGTTCTTGATAAATTTCAACAAATGAAATTGAAATAGAAATAATTAATAGTAAAAGGTCTAGGATAGCCACAAGTGTTATTAGCTAAACAAGAAACTTATAATTCATTTTTCAAAGAAGAAATCACAGGAATAATTGTGAACTATTTGTGCTAAATAATAAAGATAACATATTAAAATGTATAAGGCAGTACATGAAGAGAAATTTATACTGACATTGGAAGTCAAGAAATTAAGACAAAGACAATTGGTAGAGATAATCTGTAAGAGGTTGGTTCTTTTAAAAGATACATACAACCCTAGCAAGTCAGTATAAGGAAAAATGAGAGAGAAAACACAAATTACTAATATCAGGAATGAAATAGAAATATGGGTCCTTCAGGGACATTTTACAAACAACTTTAAATCAATAAATTTGACAACTTAGACTATTTTGGCACAGTCATTGAAAAGCAATTAAAAAAACTAACTCAAGAAAAAAAAAGTCAGACTAACCCTTATATTAAAAAAAAAAATTGAATATGATTTAAAAACATCAACAACAACAAAAGTCCCTCAAGGAAAACTCCAGGGCTAGATGGTTTTACTTATAAATTCTAACAAGTATTTTTGAAAAAGTCAAGTTTATACACATTCTTAGGAAGTATAAGAAGAGAGTAAAGTCCTCACCTTATTTATTAAGGCCAAAGTAACTATGATGCGAAAATTTGAAATGATATTATTAGAAAAAAAAATTACAGAACAGAATCCCCCATAACATAGATGCAGAAATCCTTTCCTAAAATACTATCAAATTAAATCCATCAAGAAATAAAAATAATATTGCATTATGATTAACTGGGGGTTCACCCTCTGAACACAGATGATAAAATCCTTGACAAATTTTAGCAAAACAAATATCCAGCATTACATAAAAAGGATAATACAGCATAATCAAGTGGAGTTTATCCTGTGTATGTAAGATTGGTTTAACATTATCCAATCTTGGAAACTTATGTTAATATTAGCACAAAGAGAAACACTGGAAAATAAAAAAATGAAAGTCGGTATATATGTCAAAGAGAAAAAAAACTAAATAGATACAAAAAAAAGCATCTGACATTCAATACCCATGATTGATAAAAACTATCAGCAAACTAGAAATATAAAAAAGATTCCTAAATCTGATAAAGGGCATTCCTAAACACTTACATTTAACGTCAGACATAAATTGTGAAGTATTAGACCCTTTCCCCCTAAGGTCAAGAACCAGATAAGACTGTCCACCTTTACCACTTCTGTTCACCATTGTGCCTGCAGCTCTGGTCCATGCCATAAGGCAAGAAAAAGAAATATATGACACAACGATTGGAAAGGAAAAAATAAAACAGCTTTTATTCACAGAAAGCATGACTGCTTAAGTAGAAAATCCTAAAGAATCTACAGACTACCAGAACTAATAAGTGAATTTATCAAGATCACAGATAAAAGATCAATATACAAAACCACTTACATTTCTGTATATTAGCAGCAGTTGTATTTGTGCATACCAACAGTAATGTATTTACAATAGTGACAAAAATAAAATGGAGATTAATTAGTAAAATATATACAATATCTCTGCATTGAAAATTATAAAACATTACTGAGACAGAAAACACCCATGGATCAGATGATGGGATATTATTAAAATCTCAGTTCTTTGTAAACTGATGTGCAGGTTTAATGCAATTCCAAACAAAATCTCTGAGGGCATATTTTACAGAAATGTTCAAGTGAGTTTAAGGTATATATGGAAATGTGAAAAACCAAGAGTCATTAAACTGTCTTGAAATAGAAGAAAAATATTGAAAGACAGACTTCACCTGACTTCAATATTTAATGTAAAGCAACAATTATCTAAACAGTGTGGTATTGACATGAAACTATTTAAATGGATCAATGGAATAAAATAGATTGTGTAGAAATGGACCAACATTTTATATTATAATTGATTGATTTCCCACATAATCATCAAAATAATCCAATGTAGAAAGAATAATTTTCATCAGTTGGTGTTAGACCTAGATAACCGTATTTAAATAAATGAATCTCAGCCCCTATCTCACATGACACAAAAAATTAATTTTAAAATATCATAGGTCAAAACATAATAACTAAAAATACAAAAATCTTCCAGAAGGATATATATGGGGATTATCTTCTCAACTATGTGCATAGGGAAAAATTTCTTAAGACACAGAAAGAAATAATCATAAAAGAAAATAAGATGATAAATTAGACTTTAATAAACTTAAAAGCTTCTCATTAAAAGACAATATGAAAAATATTAAAAAGAGTTTGTACTGTCTACCATGAAAATCATTTGAAGTAGTTCTAACCTCCAGTTTACATAATTGGTTAATATTAAAGGCTATAAACATTGGTTCTTCCCTGTAGTAGAGGATAGGAAATAAGTGTGACTGATCATATCGAAAGTAGAAAAATACAAAATCTTTATCTCAGTGTTTAACTGTATTAAATCTTCATTACAAATAGTTATATTTAAACTACATACAAGACATATTCCATTAGGAACCTGTCAGAATCCAGACAACAGATATTAAGATTTTTTAATAGTGTCAGTGTTTTTATCTTTATTTCCTAAAATCTTCAATCAGACTTGGGAATTCATTGTTAGAACATTCTTCTTGATTTTGATCTAAATAATACCGATCCACTGTAGTTTATAAATGTTTAACTTTTATACTTGGTACTCAGAATAGAATGTGCTTGTACCTCTCCTGTGTTTTCACTGTCAGAAATACATTAACCTTTCTTTGAAACTGTCAGGCAGACTTATAATGATACAGGTTATTTATTTATAATTTACATGACAAGCTCTATTGGAGAAAATAATAGGTAAATAAACAGTTCATGATATACAGGCTATGTTTGATGGAAGGTTTTCTATTTTCAGGAATTATTAATTTAGAAGTGCCCATTTATGATAAAATATCAAATTAACTTATTTAAATAACTTACCTTTGAATTCAAAACAATTAGAAGGAAGAAAGGGAAGAAACCATACAATGGGTATGTCACATCTGATTTTTTTTTTTTTTTTACAAGAATCAATACAAAATCTTCTAGTATAGTGAAGCGATTACAGCTTAGACACTGAAGTGGACTGCTACAGGTCTCCCTATACTAGTTATATCACCCAAAGGCAAGTCATTTAGCCTCCCTGTCTCAGTTTCTAGTCTATAAAACATGAAAATAATACTATCTACCTTATATATTTCTTGTCAGGATTAAATGGATTAACATAGGTGAAGGCTTCAGAAAAGTCCCTGGAACAAAATAAGTGCTAAATGATTTTTATTTTTCCTTTAGTAAGGAAAAATGTACATTTAGAGAGCCAAACATTTATCTAAGACATTTTAGCAACTTAGATCAAATTACTAAAAAAGATGAAATATCATGAGATTTATTATTTGCCCAATTTAATAATTTTTACATAAAAATAAAGTAGTAATACTTAAATACCCAAAACAGTATGTTCAAATAAATTAAAAAAACTAACCAAATGACACTGACCTCATAAAATGAGGAATATGCAAAGTTCAAACCGTCTCATAAGTATAGTAGCATAAATATACTGGGCATCATCTTAATTTTAATTTGGGAAATATTTTGTCATACAGATAAATAATTTTGTGGTAATCTTTCCCAAGTTCACTCAAACACACAGAAGATATTTTTAGTGAAAAATGTCCAAACAATATTTCTTACAGAGCCTTTCCATCTAGATTTAAGAAATTGAGGCCAAAAATAGTAGTTATATTTCATATTTGAAACAAAAATATATATGGAGACAAGATAATTAATCACTCTAGGCATGGATATTGATGGAAAACTGCAGCGCTCTTTCACAATGGGAGACATTATGTGATTTTCCCCCTGAAATTCATTGCAACAGGCATCGAAGAGTTGAGGTATGGTAAATCAATGAGTAATATTTAAAGGGAAGTAGATTTCAATTCAAGAGGAGACAGGCAATATTAACATGATAGCTACTTCAGGAAATACTTTACTAATTTTAGAAATTGTTCAATTTGAGATAGCAAGATCACTAGCCAGAAAGTTTTGGAGGATTTCACATACTTAGAGGACAATAGGTACTACTAGTATAATCTGTTCTATAAATTTGATTGAACAATTTAAGTGATTATATTGTTAACACAGCAACAATGATTACGTGTTATTTTAGGGAATACGCCTTAGTATGTTTAATGCCAAATATAATGTGTTATTTCTGTTCTTATTACAAATTAGATAAAATAAACTGCAAGATATATGGAGGCTACTTCTGTTAAATCAAAATTTAATAAAGTTTTACTTCTCTGTATCTGTGCAGATACACCACAAAGGTCATCCAAGTACAGAGTATTTAATCCCTGCCAAATATAAGAAGAATAAGTTTACTAGTACATATCAGTATTCTGGTCTTTCTATAACCAAGAATACAGAAGTGTTTCTCTCAATCATTCTTTCACTTTTTTTTTTGGTGAGGGGAGTCGCTAATCTGTTCCCTTGCTTTTCTCTGATGCTCCACCCCGCATTTGATGCCCTTTTTTGAAGCCCTTTTTAATTGTTATTGAACAATCAATCCCCTTACAAAAATAAAGGAACATAATAAATAGAACTTTGGTGTAACCAACTAATTAGGCTTTTACAGAACATAAAATGATCTTGCCACACGTGATCATCATAAATACACATTTTATACAAGAGAAGCCAGGAGTTAGAAAACTAATCAGATAGAGATGATTAATTGATGGATAGATGATAGATTTTTTTACCATAGCATGAAAACATAATTTAAAGCAATGTTAATGTTTAATGTATGAAAGTTATGTTTATTAGAAACATCTTGTAAAAAAGTTAAAAGGCAAGGCAAAAACTGGGAGAAATATAAGCAGTGAAAATAGTACATCAAATTGTAGTATTCAGAACCACTGTAACAAACCTATATGTAAAAGAATACAGCTAGCCAATAGAAGATCAGGCAAAAGGACAGGCATTTCACAGATGATAAAATAGTACTGCTGATAATCCTTTTAGGGTGAGTTCATGGATATTAATTTTATTTAGTTCATATTTACATGTAGGTTACATGTGTATCAATGCATGATCAAAATTAAAAATACATTTGCTGGCTTATTCAATAATTAATGGTATTATACATATAATAGCATGATTTATACTCATGTAAGTTTCTAAAGAAAACTATTTGAAGTATACAATTCTTGGTATAAGATTTAAAAAAAGATAAGCAGGCTGACTAAATATTAGCTCTGCTAACATGGGAAAATTATATTTATTCCACCCCAAGACTAATGAAAGTTTCTTTCATTTTAGCCAAAATGAGATAATTAAAAATGATAATAATTGAAGAATTAATTTAAATTGATAGAATACCAGAAAAGAGAGAACATCACATTGATCAAATATTAAGTGTATTTTTTCTATATCAGTGACTGTGGATAATTGTAATATATCCTATCAGGGATAATAGCAGTGCAGATTTTTGCAAGACCCTGTCATAATCTGGGAGGCAAAGGAGAATGGCCCCGGGGAGTGAAGCTGCAGATTTCAGTTGTGAACATGCTGAGTTTGATGTCCCTGCCTTATATCTGAGGAGTGTGTCTAATGTGTTGTTGAATATTCCATTCCGAAGTCTAGGAGAAGCTAGTATGCAAAGATAGGTTTTGGAAGAGTTAGAAAATGTATAAAAATTGAAGCCATAGAAGTCAGTGAGATAGCCCTGGAGGAGATTTGTAACATTAGGAGAGATGAAATTAAGAGAGACATTTAAGGAATACAAATTGAAGTCTGGGAAAGGGAAAAGGGTTTTTAAAAGGATGTCTCTGCAAGAATGGCTAGAAATCTAAGAGAGAAAGTAGGTGTAGGTTTTGTGTGTGTGTGCGTGTGTGTGTGTGTGTGTGTCTCACTTAAGGTATAGGAAGAATATTAAACATGGCCAGTGTAGTAAACTGTAACATGCTGCAAAGTAGCCATAGAACGAAGGAGGGCGTGTTGGAAGATGACCATGTGGTGTCTGGGGTGTGTAGGGTGGGTAGTTAGTTATCTAGGGAGGGACACTATTTATTTATTTATTACCACTAGAGCAACCCGAATATTTTTAAATACCTATGAAAAAATCCAGAAGAGAAGAAGTAGGTAAAGATGAGAGTGTGTGGTTAAAGAAATTCCTAGAAAGACAGAAGAGCATAGAAGCTGGGCAGAGGAAATGAGATTTTGGTTGCAGGAGAAACCATTATCCATTTACATTTTCTTTTACTTTTCTTTTTTTCCCTCCTTCCCTTCCTTCCTCTCTCTCCCTCACTCCCTCTTCCTTCCTTCCTTCCTTCCCTCCCCCCCTCATTCCTTCCTTCCTTTCTTCCTTCCTTCCATCTTTCTTTTTCTCTTTCTTCTTTTGTCTTTAAGAGGAATTTGATCCAGTTCCTATCTAATGCATTTTATTTTCTCTCTTAACTAAGAAGAAAGATCATCTGAGAGTGAGAGGATTAGACAGCATTTAATGGGATTGGAAAAGTGTTTGGAATAGAAAGTCAACCACAATTAGGGGCTTAAAAGGATTTTCAGGTGGTGGGGAAGTCTGGTTTGATACTATGGTCCTCAAAATATAATGCGAAAAGGCTGGCTCTGAGTCCATAGCCTGTATATATGTGAACAGTGAGTAGTGAGAACTAAATTAAAGCAGAGATAATTTCCTTATTTCGTTGGAATATGGTCCTGCATTAAACTTTACTGTTACTTTTTTATTATCTGCCAAATATTCACAATATTCAAATGGCATTACCATCTGAACATGGCAACAAAAAAAATTTAAATAGAAGCTATTTCTACCAGCAAGTATATTTGTAAATGTTGTAAAGCTTCCTTTTTACTTTTTTATAACTCAATTCTCCCCTTAACAGCTCGTGCCATTCCCGAATCATTATAGTATAGTTGTTATATTTGTTTACTTATTACTCACTTAAAATTAAGTGTATATAAAGATATTCTCAGAGGTATCATCTGGGAAAGATATCTCAGAATAGATCAAAATTTATCTTCTTAAACATATTCTTATATTCTTAAACATTTTGGTATGCATGGGCCTTCCAGCTTTTCAACAGTCTTTGTTGTAGACTCTATTTACATAGTCCATGTTTTTCCCAAATATTTTAGCATTAGCAGGTTTTGCGATCTTAGCATCTGTTCAGTTAAAAAAAAAACAAAAAACTCGTGTTACAACTTGCTGTACCTATTCATCAAAACTACAGTATGTAAAAAGGAATTTGCATAATTAGAAACAAATCAGCTGTTTTATTAAACTACTGGAATGCGAAACTTCAACAGATAATACAAAAAACATCTTGCTATATAAATATTTTCAGGAAACAAAATATTTACTTCCTCTAACTTCAGGCGATGATTGGAATGAAGAATAACAAACAAAGCTTCTAACTGAATTTTCTATTTATAGTCTGCAAGTTTAAATTTTAAATTCCCAGTAGATAGAATTACAGTAGAAAAGTTAAAAAGAAGAGAACTAATCTTCAAAATTTGCCCCTAGGAAATATCTGACATTATATATATATATATATATATATATATATATATATATATATATATATATATATATATATATGAAGCTTACTTCTTGCAAATAAGAAGCAATTTAACATACAAACACACTGTTACACAGATTTCATATCATTTTAATTCACATCTATTATAAAATTTAGTTGTTGAGAAGATCAGCTTTTGTACTGGATTGTCAGTTAAGGTTGAAGGTTTTCCATTGCTGAGATTTTCACAATGAAAAACACAGTGTGACTATCTTGCAGCAAAGTCTATCACCAGCTTAGTGTTCTGCATTCCTACTTATGATCTGCTAACCCTTAGTGAGCACACATACTGAGCAGTGAAACCAATAACTGAATTTGCTTTTAATTACCCGTCTTTTTTATTTATTCTTGTAAGAGAGATCGAGTCTGGAAGCTCCCTTTAGGTCTTTTCTGTAATCATTAAGCATTTGAAGGAGCATTTGGTTTATATTAAAAGTTCAAGGGCATAACTCTTTCTCTTCATCTTCTGAAGTAAAATAATTCACTCTTGTTCAGGTGTTATATGAGACACCATTTCATTGAAGAGGCACAGAAAATTAATGAGTTTGAAGTCAGTTGAGCTATTATTTTCAAAAAGTAAAAGCAATGAAATAGATATACATTGTTTATTTTCTGCTCTAAAGGTATAATTCTACTACATATTGGTCTGTAAAGAAATAAAACCACATTGCCATGACCCTCAGGTCAACAAACATTCAAACCACCAAAATATTGAAGTTGCAGAGCCTGCTTGAACCCAGAATTCAAAGGTAGAAACTAGAGAAAACTAACACCTCGGATTTCCAAAGAACTGGAATGAAAATTATAAACTTTAAATCTAAAGAATTTAATTTTTGGTAAAAACATAGAGGAGGAAGGAACATTTTCAGAAGTCACTTTTAAAGACATTATTTAGGTGGATCATATCCAGTGAGAATATTATCCTAGAAAAAGGGAATATTTGGTTTGTCCAGATCAAGATGAAATCTTTATTAAGTGAACTTAACTAAGACTAGTAATTCCCTAAAAATTTGCTTTTTGTCAAAATAGATTTTTTAACTGAGGAAAAAACCACAACAATATATCTCACGTTAGGTCTTCAGAGGCATAGTGAGTTTTAAGTTTCTAACACTGATTAAGCATGATTAATTTTACTCATCCTTTAAACTATTCTGCTGACGTTCAGAATATATTTAATGCTTTGTACCTATCTGAATAAAGTTTAAAAATTCCCTAAATGCATAACCCTTCAATGTTATTATACTTAGTTTGTGTGCCTGTGTGTATGTGGTTTTCCAAATTCTTCTCAAATTCTTTGCTGTAGTTTTCAAGAGGTTCTGGAAACAATTTTGTGGTTTAAAATGGTTTCCATAATATTTTTTTTGCTTAAATTTTAATGATAATAATTGAAGAAATTTCGTAAAAGTGATAATTTATGATTAAAAATGTTTTGGTTTGTTTTTCTTTAAAATGGGTAAAATGGGTCTTATATTACATTTTTGTTTATTTTGTTAGTTAAGTATTTCAGAGCACTTTTATTTATTTTTTAAAATTTTTTATTTTGGCTGCATTGGGTCTTTGTTGCCGTGAGTGGACTTTCTCTAGTTGCGGCGAGTTGGGGCTACTCTTCATTGCGGTGCGTGGGCTTCTCATTGTGGTGGCTTCTCTTGTTGCGGAGCACGGGCTCTAGGCACACGGGCTTCAGTAGTTGTGGCTCGCGGGCTCTAGAGTGCAGGCTCAGTTAGATGTGGCGTACAGGCTTCGTTGCTCTGCGGCATGTGGGATCTTCCCAGACCAGGGCTCGAACCCGTGTCCCCTGCATTGGCAGGTGGATTCTTTACCACTGCGCCACCAGGGAAGTCCAAGAGCACTTTTTTAAGTTTACAAAAAATTGAGTGGAAAGTACGAAGAGTTCATATACACCCCGGACCACCACCCCTCCCCCAGTTTCTCCTATTATTAACATGGGTTCATCAGTGTGGAACATTTGTTACAATAGAGAAGCCAATATTACAGCTATCACAATAGAGGAGCCAGTATTACATTATATGATACATTATTACTAACTAGTGGTCATAGTTTTAATTAGGGTTCACTTGGTGTTGTACATTCTGAAGGTTTGGATAAATGTATAATGACAGATCTACCATTTGAATATCATGCAGAATAGTTTTACTGTCCAAAAAATTCCCTGCGCTTCCTCCCTCCCCCAAACCCTTGGCAATCACTGATTTTTTTTAGTGACTCCATAGTTTTGCCTTTTCCAAAATGTCAGATAGTTCAAATCACAGTATGCAGCTTATTCAGATGGGATTCTTTCACTTAGTCATATGCATTTAAGTTTCCTCCATGTCTTTTAATAGCTTGATAACTCATCTCCTTTTAGTCCTGAATAACTTTCCATTGTATGGATGTAACACATTTGTTTATCAATTCACCTGCTGAATGAAGGACATCTTGGTTGTTTCCAACTTTTGCAATTATGAATAAACATCCATGTGTTTGAATAACATGAATAAACATTGAATAACATGAATAAACATCCATGTGTTTATTCATCCATGGATGAATAAACATCCACGTGTCTATAAACATCCATGTGCAGGATTCTTGTGTACACACATTTTCAGCTCCTTTGGGTAAATACCAAGGAATGCAATTGCTGGATCATATGGTAAATACATGTTTAGTTTTGTAAAAAACTGCTAGAGTATCTTCCAAAGAAGATGTTTACCTTTGCTTCACAACCTCACCAGTATTTGGTGCTGGATTTCAGACAGTCTAGTAAGTTTACAATGGCATCACATTGTTATTTTAGTTTGCCATAACCTAATGATATGTGATGTTGAGCATAATTTTAATATGCTTATTTCCCACGTATATATCTTCTTTGATAAAGTTTCTATTAATAGCTTTTACCCACTTTTTAATTGGGTTGTTTGTTTTCTTATTATTGAGTTTTAAGAGCTCTTTTTATATTTTAGATACAAGTCCTGTAACATATATATATATTTGCAAATATTTTCTCCAAGCATGTGGCTTATCTTTTCCTTCTCTTAATAAAGTCCATTGCATAGCAGTATTTTTTTAGTATTAATTAAGTCCAGCTTATTGAATTTTTTCTTTCTTGGACAGTGCTTTTGGTGCTAAATCTAAAAAATCACCAGCAAACTCAAGATCATCTAAATTTTATCTCATTTTATCTTCTAGGAGACTCATAGTTTTGCATTTTGCATTTATGTCTAGTATACATTTTGAGTTAATCTTGTGAAAGGTGTAAGATTTATTTTTTTGCATGTGGATGTCCGGTTGTTCCAGAGACATTTATTAAAAAGCTTTTCTCCGTTTAATTGCCTTTGCTCCTTTGTCAAAGATCAGCTGCTTTTATTTATATGGGTCTATTTCTGGGCTCTCTGTTTTGTTGAATTAATTATTTGTTTATATTTTTGCTAATACTACCATATCTTGATCACTGCAGCTTTTTAGTAAGGCTTGAAGTTCAGTAGTGTCAGTCATCTGTTTTTGTTTTCTCTAATTATATTGTGTTTGTTATTATTGGTCTTTTGCTTTTCAATATAAACTTTAGAATAAGTCATTATTAAATTTTGAAAATGAAAAAATACCATTATGTTGAAAAAATGGTGAAGAGATTTAATTTTAATATTAGTATTATCTTGTTAATTATTGGTTAAAGATAAATTTTGTATTTGTTTCAATCAACGAACATTAACAGCCCTGTTAGGGAACCACTGTCTGAAACCACTTGCCCTGGCCAGGCACAATAATGAGTTATCTCACAACAGGAGGTCCCAATAAGGAACAGGAATCTAACAAGCTACCACCAGCTGGAAAAATTTGAGAGGGGCCAAAAGGAGGGAAGAGATGCCAGCCCATAATATGCCCTGCCAACCTCCCAGATACCTTTTTTTAAAAAAAATTTATTTATTTATTTATTTTTGGCTGTGTTAGGTCCTTGTTGCTGTGCGAGGGCTTTCTCCAGTTGCGGTGAGCGGGGGCCACTCTTCATCGCGGTGCGCAGGCCTCTCACTGTTGCGGCCTCTCCCGTTGCGGAGCACAGGCTCCAGGCACGCAGGCTCAGTAGTTGTGGCACACGGGCTTATTTGCTCCGCGGCATGTGGGATCTTCCCAGACCAGGACACAAACCCGTGTCCCCTGCACTGGCAGGCAGACTCTTAACCACTGCGCCACCAGGGAAGCCGCCCTCCCAGATACCTTTGCACTGGAATCCATCTTGGCTGAGAGAGGTGCGCGCCACCAGGAAGGACCCTGAGTCAGACCAAATATGGGCAAGCAAAATGATTGGCCGGAGACAACCCAGAAACTAACCACATTACCATAAAACCTGAGACTGTGAGCCATGTGGCAGAGCAGTTCTCCTGGGTTCCCTTACCCCACTGCCCTCTGCCCAGGTGCCCCTTTCCAATAAAGTCTTTTGCTTTGTCAGGACGTGTGTCTCCTTGGACAATTCATTTCTGAGTGTTAGACAAGAGCCCACTCTCCAGCCCTGGAAGGGGTCCCCCTTCCTGCACCAGCCCTACTGTGAATTTGTTGTATAATTGTGTGTTTATAAATATATATATATAAATGAAATGTGATTATATATGTTGATTATAATACATATAAATTAAACAAAACATTTTGATAAAAACATTATTTAAATATATAGAACATTCTATATCCATCATACATTAAAAATGTGATAATATTTTTGGTTAAAACCTGAAATTTAAGACTTCCCTGGTGGCACAGTGTTTAAGAATCTGCCTGCCAATGCAGGGGACACGGGTTCGAGCCCTGGCCTGGGAAGATCCCACATGCCGTGGAACAGCTAAGCCTGTGCACCACAACTACTGAGCCTGCGCTCTAGAGCCCGCAAGCCACAACTACTGAGGCCCGTGCTCCTAGAGCCCGTGCTCCGCAACAAGAGAAGCCACAGCAATGAAAAGCCTGCTCACTGCAACGAAGAGTAGCCCCCGCTTGTCACAGTTAGAGAAAGCCTGTGCACAGCAACGAAGACCCAACACAGCCAAAAATAAATAAAAATAAAATAAATAAATTTATTAAAAAAAAAAAACCTGGAATTTATTGCTTCAATCATGTAAGGCTACCCTATCTATTGCAGAGCACGTGAAGTATAGTGTTAGTCTTTTGATATTATATTACAGCTAGATGTGTAATCTTTGATTTGTTACCTGTCTGTAAAATGCATCAGTGGACCTGAGAAATTCTAACTTTTCTTCTATATTTTGAATTTCAGGATTTTATTTTTTTTCTTTCTTCCTCTTCTTTTCTCACGCTATGTGGTAAAAAGAATGGCACTCTCATAAAATTTTGTTGTATTGCTATGCCTATGTGTAGCTTTGGCTGCACTTTTTAAGACTTAGATTAAAGTTTCTTCCAAGTATTTAGTAAAAAAAAAAAACAGAAAAGAAAAGAAAAAAACAGAATTTCTTGCAGGTCTGATAGAACACAGGTATAAGATTCTTGAAAAATTTAGTTACCCTTGGAAATTTTCTTAGTTAATCTATGATTAAATATTAACCTTTATGTTGCCCATAATACTTTAGTGAGTACTTAAGTATTTGCCAAATAAAAGGTATATCTATGTTAATTGATAATCAATGATATTTGATTTCAATGCTTTTAAAATAATCAATGACAGAAATAATTCAGAACAACAGAAGGGCAAATTGATATTTCTATACTTTTCTTTATTCTATAGGATAGACAATTTGTAGTCATTCATTTTTACTCATGAGAATTTTTCTTTTTTTTTTTTTAAGTTTAATGGTCAATTATTTCTGTACTGTACCATCAGTCCAATCAGGGAAACAGGCAAGATTAGTTTTGTCCTTGGTAAAGTGGCTGAGGTATGTCCTATGAATTACTGTTTCCTAGTAAATATATGCACAATAAATAATATCTGTTTATTGAAAAAAATAAAGATGCTGGCTTCTGGTGCATTTTTAGCTTTCACGTCCTTAAAAACTCAAACAATGATTTTGCACAGCAAAGAAAACCATAAACAAAACAAAAAGACAACCCTCAGAATGGGAGAAAATATTTGCAAATGAAGCAACTGACAAGGGATTAATCTCCACAATATACAAAGAGCTCATGCAGCTCAATAGCAAAAAAACAACCCAATCAAAAAAATGGGCGGAAGACCTAAATAGACATTTCTCTGAAGAAGACATACAGATGGCCAAAAAGCACATGAATAGGTGCTCAACATCAGTAATTATTAGAGAAATGCAAATCAAAACTACAATGAGATATCACCTCACACTGGTCAGAATGGGCATCATCAAAAAATCTACAAGCAATAGATGCTGGAGAGGTTGTGGAGAAAAGGGAACCCTCTTGCACTATTGGTGGGAATGTAAATTGGTGCATCCACTATGGAGAACAGTATGGAGGTTCCTTAAAAAACTAAAAATAGAACTACCATATGACCCAGCAATCCCACTCCTAGACATATACCCGGAGAAAACCATAATTTGAAAAGATACAACCAAATGTATTGTAAATAGTGTTCATTGCAGCACTATTTACAATAGCCAGGACATGGAAGCAACCTAAATGTCCATTGATGGATGAATGAATAAAGAAGATGTGGCACATATATACAATAGAATATTACTCAGACAAAAAAAAGGAACGAAATAATGTCATTTGCTGCAACGTGGATGGACCTAGAGATTGTCATACTGAGTGAAGTAAGTCAGACAGAGAAAGACAAATATCATATGATATTGCTTATATGTGGATTCTAAAAAAAGGGTACAAATGAACTTATTTACAAAACAGAAGTAGAGCCACATATGTAGAAAACAAACTTACGGTTACCAGGGGATAAGTGGGGGAAGAATAAATTGGGAGATTGGGATTGACATATACACACTACTATATATAAAATAGATAACTAAAGGGACCTAATGTATAGCACAGGGAACTCTGCTCAATACTCTGTAATGGCCTATATGGGAAAAGAATCTAAAAAATGTGGATTTATATATATATATGTATAAGTGATTCACTTTGCTGTACAGCAGAAACTAACACAACACTGTAAATCAACTATACTCCAATAAAAATTTTTAAAAATGAAAATATAAAAACAAACAAACAAAAACCCCTCAAACAATGAATGTGTGGGTTCTACAATCACCATCCACCCTGCAAGGGAAAAAATATCTCATAGCTCTAAGGTTGAGCCCAGGCACTCTGTATGGTTGACAAAGGTAGTTTGAAAAATAAACATAAAAGAGGAATCATAAAATGTCCGGAGCTTTAGTCCCATTTCTCTCAGGCTAGTTGTGTGATCTTGACAAGGCTCTCAACCTCTCTAGTTTATTTTATTTTATTTATAAAATGAAGAGGGTTTGCTAATCAATCCTAAAGTCCTAGTAAGCTTTAAATTTTCTATGAATATCTAAAGAGAGCATCCCAAGGATACTAGGGAAATGGAAGAGAAGAACACAGATTTTTGAGGAGAAAATGTTGCTGAATAAGAGCTTATAAAGTGCCGGCTATTCTTTTAAATGCTTTATGTTAATTAAAAATTGGAAAAAAAAAAAGGATGCTATTTTTTCCACTTGTACAAATAAAACAACTAAAGAGGAGAGAAGTTTAGTCTGAAGTTTAGTTGGATCTAAAAAGATCCAACTTCTAAAGGTGAGAGCCAAGACTTTAACCCAGGTATTTGAATCAAGAGCTATGCTTTACTCTCCAAAGCCCTGCACATGTCAAACGTTCAACACAGATTTCTTATTTTTATTTTTGCATTTGTAGCCATACTTATTGGCTTTGCAAGACTTCAGCCAGGGGTTCAGAGTTCTACTTAGTACTTCAAGAAGTATGGACTCTGAAGTTTGTTCAAGAGTTTTTAACTGGGTCTGTTCTGATCAAACCTGTACATTATATGAGTATATATAATAATCCACACAATCCGCAGACAACCTACATTAGTACAAATTTGAGTGTGTTAAAATTCAGATTCTTAGGTCCCAACCTAGACATGCTGAATCATTATATGAGGAGTTGAGAAATGAGTAATTTAACTGTCACTCTAGATGACTGTTACACATTCTAAAGTTTGAGTATCACTGCTGTAGATGAAGTGAAGAATTCCTTAGTTTTCATTGTTCATTTTAGAAAATCCAATCATAATTTCAAATACCAAGATCCCAAGACATAAAGAAAAAGAATGCAGTCATCCAGCCAAGCAGGCACTCAGATAGCCATTCAACCATTCATTCATTCATTCATTCAAGAAATCGACATTGACCTTTTACCATGTGCTTTGACTTTTTACACGTTACACTAGAAGCTGAAGATAGAGGTTCAGACTCTGTGGAGATTACTCTAATTTGACAAAAACCAAGAAAACAAACCAAACCATTTTGAAAATATTTTGGTGAAAAAATGTAAAGAGATTATAGTCCTTCATTATTAAGTGCCCATTCCTCTAATATTTCAGTGCTTTTTGTGCCAGGTTCTGGGGAATTTAGAGGAGTCTACCTTGAGGCTATGTTTTCCAAAGTACTTTAACTATACCTACTACTATCATCTTGTTACTGAGGTCTACATTTGTATAATTAGTGCATTATTATAATAATAAAAAGTATTAAAATAGTTAATGTGTTTCATGATGCATACTTTTCCTTGACTTGATATAGCTGTTTTGATAATAATTTTCTATTACCTTATTACATTTAAGGTCAATGTTAGTCTAAACAGAGATGAGAGTCGTAACAATGAAGGTGGCTAATGTCAGTGGTATTATTGTAATAGTTTAACCTCCACTTCAGTGTAAGTGGTAAAAACAAAGGAAAACAGAGAACCAAAATGGTACTATATGAGCAAATTGAAAATAAAAAAGAACTGTAAACAAGTGTTCAAAATGAATACTTAGAAAAATAAACATTCAAACTCTATTTTAACAATCACACCTCACTGTATCCATGGCAATACACTCCTCTAGGTTATCCAGCAGCTTGAAATTCAACATTAAACACAGAATAGAACAAGTGCAAAAGAATGCTCTGTAAATCTATTAGGAGTCAAACCTAGGTGCTGCTGTGTGAGCAATCTTCAAAGAATAGTGTCTTCAAAAATAAATTGGAGCAATGTAGCATTGCTGCTTTTATTTATAGATGAAACTCTTCTCAACTATGTTCTCTGAGCTCTTTGCCTTATCCTGAACTTGTTTCACTTTCTTTTCCCTGGTGAAGTTCTGTACAATTTGGCTTTTTGAGAGTTTTCCTTTCTCTTTCCACTGAGCTGCTGAATTTAATGTAGCACTCACTGAGTTGCAGAGTGATGAGGTCTCACCTCAGGGAGCGTAGCATATCTCTGGGTAGCTCGGATGGCAAACCTTAGGATAAAATGGTAGGTCATAATTTCCATCCTGATATGTAAAGATTGTCACCATCAATCCTAACTTAACATCGCCTTACATTCTTCCAGGAATCTTGGTTTTTGTTTTGTGTTTTTATTTTTCATCTACCTTCATCATTTTAAAACATCTTATTATGTCATGTCTTAATAAATAGTGGTCTTGGTCATTTTATGTTGGTTACATTTTATGTTAAGGCAGATTTTTTTCCTTATTATTTCTTAAATAACAGTAAATATTTTGAGAAACAAAAAGGTGCGTTCACCAGGCAGTGTCTATTTAGCAGGGTGGTAAAAATTTAGGATTATTTGGCATCTCCAATTAATCAATCCCCAGTAATAACTTCAATCTTTTTTCACAGACTCGGAGCTTTGGGCAATTTATCAAGTGGAGCTCTTATGGTCCCAATTCTGTTCCTCACTATTTTTTCTCAGCTTATCAGTCAGGCTTGATAGTTCCTCCAGGTGCTCTTGTAAGTCCAACAGATCACCATCATCACTGTCATTTATTGACTGCCAGATAAATACTTTGCAGAGCATGGTGTAAACTGCTTCTCTGGAAAATCCAGCAACATTCCAGTATGTGCTACTAAGCTACAGCTCTCTCTCTCTCTCCCCGCCGCCTCTCTTTCTTTCTCTTTCTTTTTCTCTCTCTCTGACAGACCCAGTATTCTTTTATTTTTTTCATGGGTCATGTAACCAAGACGTGGGATAAAGTGTTCTTTTTTTGATTGAAAGCTGTGTCGAAGGACATAAAAAGTTGAAACTTAAGAAACTAAAAATTTTGCTAGTTTTACAAAGTTGACCAAGAGTACTACACTATCTACCTTTAAAGTAGTAAAATGTGGGCAAAGTAACAGGGAGACTATTCAAATCTATGTAATTGTTCTGATTTGGGCGTGAACTTACTAGACTTATTTTTCATATTGTGACTTTATATGTGTTCTAAGTCAATGACACCTGTTCCCTCTAGGGACCACACAAATAACAAGTTGTTGCTTGGCAAGATTTATGTCCTTCTGTTAGTTAACAATGTGCAAGCAGACTTTGATTTCAAAAGCTAGATTGGTTCTGTGTTTCTGAAGTTGACTTGAAAAAATGTTTTGTTTATATTTGTTTGTTATAATGATTACTATAGTAACAATACAGATCTACCTATGCTATCCTTAATTCCTCTCTTATTTGGAGTCCTTAAGTAAAAAATGAGTAAAATTAAACCCCCAGAAGCTCCAGAAACTTTTGCAGAAAAAAAAAACAGGGAGAGTCAGCAAGTCAGTGGACTTCACAAAGAAATCTTACCTAAGCAGATGTGAATATTGCAAAGGAATTTTAAATAATTTTGTGTATGTGTGTGACATGACAAAGTAACAGATAGGCTAGGTCAATTTGGATTGAACATTGAATATATCTAAAAATTTCAAATCAAATTAGACCTTGACACCTTACTGAGGAAAATAAAGTTACCTTGGGATGTTTAAAATCCATAGCTAGATTGTTAAGAGTCGGGCAATCTATCATTGTCATGTGTTGACCATGTTTTCATGTAACTTCAAGTTTTATGAGGACAAAAGTTATCATTTAGTTTGTATTTCAAATTTCAATGTGGGTCTAAAATATTTTGATAATTTCCCAAAGAGAATATAATACATTTTATATAGTAATAGATAATTTATTTAATCCTGTTCATTTTTATAAATCTATCATTTCACCCACACTTGAATTCTATAATGCAATATTGTTCTGGTTTTTACCTACAATCTTAATGTTTCCTCTTCATTTCCCTCACTTGCTCCTCCTTCAGTTTCTGTTCTCATCCTTGACTTAAACACTTACGCAAATTTGGTCAAGGGTAGCAGATGTGGTTGGGACTCCATATCCCCTTGGTACCTGGGGTATCCACACATACCTGTAGCTTTATTCTGCAAACACCTGCAACACTCTGCCTGAGGACCATCTCCTGACACAGGGATGTTTTCCAGCAGCAGCATGAGACATGTCAAGAGCTGCCAGACAATTAATGTTCTTGGAAGCAGCCCTCAATCAATGACAGGCAGGTGTGGTGGATACACAGCCCAGCTTCCTTATCCCTTGGGAGAATAGGGGCAGGGGGTAACAAATCTGAGGCACCTTATAGTCTACATAGTCTAGCCCAGTTGGACATACAGGTGATATGTTCATTAACCCATTCTATATAGACTTCTTTCCCTTTCCTCTTCTGTCTCACTTCTTCACTTCCCTCCCCATGCTTCATGGAATTATTTCCCAAATAAACTATTTGCACTCAAATATATTTATTCAGCTTCTGCTTCTCGGGTTACCCAACCTAAAATAGTCAAGTTATTTAACTTCTTTAAGGTTCAGTTTACTTACCATAAAAAAAAGTGGATAAAATATTGAACTACAGGATTTTTGTGAGCACAATGAAATAAATTATGTGAAGCATTTTATATAATAAATATGGTGAGTTCAAGAAATACTTTCTTTCTTTTTTCCCCAACATAAATAATATCTGTTTACTGTAAATTATCTACGTATCAATTCTGCATTACTCTTGTTAAGATATTATTTTCATTGTTTCTCCCTTGCTGAAATGTTCTCAGAAAGCATAGGCTGGTAGTTGATGGGCCAAATATGGCCTACAGACACGATCAGTTTGGTTCTCACAGTAAGTATCAGCCCAGCATTATAAGATGCTAATTGCTACCAACATTTAAGATAAAAAAAAATTATGTTTGAAAGCCCATATTCTTGGCTTTTCTTGAAAGAAAACAATGACAGAAGATTGAGAAAATTAAACATGGATTCCTATTTGGCAAGTGGCATCTGGTATTAATAGAGAACTACCCACTTTGGATGGAGTATGTGCTCTGCTATTATCTCTTCCACAGGAGATTGCCTGTCAATTGCTATTCATAGTAACATGAGCATTGTTGTTCTCCTTAAGACAAGTTAGGAATAAAGTGAAATGTTTCCTGTAATTATGTCTATATCCAAAAAGGGAAAAGGAAGAAAAACAGATTGCCAATGTTATTGTTTAAACAAATGTGTCACATTTGTTAATTTATGGAAATGAAGGTGAAGTCTATGTATCTAATTTGCAAACTACATCCCACCTCCTTCCCTTATGCCTGCAGGTTTATGAACCAAAGTCTGAAAGGGGAAATTCCAGAATCTGCAGTCTTGTATTAAGAGACTGAACATTTTGGAATTTGTAGGTCTTCTTAATCTCCTACTCCTAAACAGCCTTTCTACAATTAGAAAAGTCAACTTGCACATTTCTTTTTTCTAAGGATCTTTCTCAGAAGTGATGGAAGAGATTATTTACATATATTCACCTAGGTCACATTCTTTTTTTCAAAATTATGGTTAACCAATCCAGTCCTGGATCATTGAGCCTTATGGTGCTTTCTCTTTTACGTACTTGTGTTCACTGTACTAGTTAACATTAGTTAACATTAATTAAGAGTTTAAAACACTATAAAAATGAGAACTCCAAAGCACAGTGGCTTAAAGATGCGAAAAATCTATTTCTTTCATGCACTTGTCTCAAGGTAAGTAGTCTGGACAGGCTGGACATCTCTACTCTACAGAGTCACTCAGTGATGCAGGTTCCTTCCACCTTGGACCTCTACAATTTTCTAGGGTTTTGGTCCTCATCTTCATGGTCATACCAGAGTTTACAGCACCTTAGTTACAGAAAGAGAAAAGAATATGGAGGAGCCCATACCTAGCAATAGGCTAAAACTCATAATGACATATTTCACTTCTGTTTACTCATTGACAAGTTAGTAATATGGCTGCGCTTACCCTGAAAGAAAGGCTTAAAGAGTACTTTCAACATAGGGTGTCTGTATGGCCACCTGTAGTTCTATACTGGTGAGAAAAAGTACAATGATTTTGAAAGAAACGTAGTGCTCTCTACCACTGACACACTATTTCTTATACCAAGCATGTTCTTCCTGTTCTTCTCTTTCTCTAACCCCAACCTATTTTTCATGATACAATTTGAACAGTATCTTAAATCTTCCCCAGTGGGACTTGCTTGTATTTTTTTAACCTCAGATTGTGAGTATTGGCTCCATTATCTGATGAACAAATGTGTTGAGAACTTACAGTGTGCTCAAATATGCTATATTCCTGAAAACAATAGATAATCCAGAGATACAGCTCTTAATATCAGGAGATCACATTTTGATCTACATATTTTAAGCTGATATAATTTAAAATTATCTATTCGTGGGCCCGTGACTTATTTCAACAAATAAAGTGCTTTGTTTTTAAAGAACGTAAAATACCACCTACTGTATTTATTTTACCCTCATCTTGCACAAGGTATTACAGTATACCTAAATATTTTTTGATTTACACATGAATTAGAATAATTTTTCCCTCAATTCTACTGTACATCTTAAACTGCCTTTAAATTACACAGTAAAATTTTAGGTAAAATATTTGAAAGCACATTTGGATTTTAAACGTTTTGATATATGAGTTGTTAAATTGTATGTCAAAGGCATGTTTTATTTGGTGGTAGTTTAATCTGGGAATCATACTATGAAATATTTCACATGGTTACTCTGAGACTGATGATTTTGTGATTTTTTAATACATTAACTTGATTTTCTTATTATTTTTGTGTTTTTAAAAGGAACATTTGCTTTCATTGCAGCAAAGACAGCAATATTCACTTACTTTTAAACACTTAACAAAATGCTCCCAAAAACAGTTATCAAAATTTTAGACATTTATGTCTAGTAAAATAGTTGGTGTTTCCTAAAGCTGTAGCAAAGTTTTCAGGTATGTCATACTGTTCCTTAAATTTTCAAGGATATAAAGAATGTCCCTGTATAATAAACACAAACAAATTTATTTTTATAATTTGAGAAAATTGGTTATAATAATAAACTCTGATTTAACAAGAAAAATAAGTCAAAAATAAATGTGAAATGTTTGTGTTAGGAATTCTGGGTAGCTGTAGACAATGTTGGTATTAATAAGCACCTTCCAAAATTTCCTCCTCAAGTGATAAAAAAAAAATAACCTCACATTAATGGAAATTCTATGTAAAATCACACCATAAATACTATTTAAAGACAGAGAATGCTGAAGCCAAAATAGTTGTGTGTTAAAAGGGATATAATTGGGCAAAGTTAAACAAAAAAGACTCATGTAAATTACAACAATATCACAAAATCAACAAAAAGAAACTAAAGGCATTAGCAAACTATTTTAGAAAATCATGAAACAAATTTGTGTACTTACCAACTGAAGAAATTGATCCTATCAGTCACATCATTTTATCCAAAATATTCTAACAGCTCATACAACTCAACATCAAAAAGACAAACAGCCTGATTGAAAAATGGGCAGAAGACCTCAATAGACATTGCTCCAAAGAGGACATGCAGATGGCCAACAGGCACATGAAAAGATACACAACATCACTAAAAATCAGGGAAATGCAAATCAAAATCACAATGAGATATCACCTCACATCTGTTAGAATGGCTGTCATCAAAAAGAACACATATAACAAATGTTGGCGAGGATGTGGAAAAAAGGGCACCCTCATACACTGTTGGTGGGAATGTAAATTGGTGCAGCAACTGTGGAAAACAGTATGGAAATTTCTAAAAGCAAACTGAAAATAGAACTACCATATGACCCAGCAATTCCACTCCTGGATATATATCTGGAAACAACAAAAACACTAATGTGAACAGATACATGCATCCCAATGCTCATAGCAGCATTATTTACAATTGCCAAGACATGGAAACAATCTAATTGTCCATCAATAGATGAATCAATAAAGAAAACGTGGCACGTGTACAAAATGGGATACTAGTCAGCCATAAAAAAGAGGAAATTTTGCCATTTGCAACAACATGGATGGACTTGGAGGTTATTATACTAAGTGAAATGAGTCAGGCGGAGAAAGACAAATATTGTATGACATCACTTATATGAGAATCTAAAGAATAGAACAAACTAGTGAATATAACAAAAAAGAAATAGACACAGATGTAGAGAATAATCTAGTGGTTGCCAGTGTGGAGAAAAAAGGGGGGAAGGGAAACGTGTGTAGGGGATTAAGAGGTACAAACTATTAGGTATAAAATAAGCTATAGGATACATTGTACAACACAGGGAATATAGTCAATATTTTATACTAATTATAAATGGTGTATAACCTTTAAAAATTGTGAATCACTATATTGTACACCTGTAGCATATAGTATTGTACAGCAATTATGCTTCAATAAAAAATATTGATGCAATAAAAGAAATTGATCCTATAAATTTTATAGAAATATAAAAGATCCATGAAACAAAAGAAAACTTAATGCTCCAAAAAGTTTATATAGATAGTCAAAAAAAGCATTTGAGATATGAAAAACTGCCTAATCAGAAATTAAAACTAAAAGTAGAAGTGGACAAAAAAAAGAGAAAGAGATGGAAGAAAAGACAAAGTTATCTCATAAATGAACATTCTATTACAGGTAAACCAATGGAGAGTAAATTTAAATAAAAATTAAATAAAGCATATTATAAAAAGGCAGAAAAAACAAGAGAAAAAATGACATCAAGAAGTAAAAATGGTTAGAGGGAAATTAATGAACATGGACGATAGTGAAAGAAGGAACATGACTTGTATTGGTGGAACTGCTGAAAGATCTCACTGGTTGACTGAAAAAATTATTCCAGAATAATGGACTATGTGACATATTTTAGTAAACCTATTAAATATCAAATATAAAGATTTAATCCTCAAGGTCTCCAGACAAAAGATCAAATAACTTATAAAGGTAAAATAATAAGCCTAAGCCTCAGTCTTTTTATAACATATAAATACAAAGTAAATGACAATATGATGTATAAAGCAAAACAATGTAGCAGCATTTTTAAACAATCAATAAAAGAAAGTATGTACAGAGAATTTTATATATGTAAATGGACTCAATAGTGAAGGAGAGAACATTGCTACTGATACTATAGTCTTGGTAGGTTGTATGCTTCTAAAAATTTATCCATGCCAACAAATTGGACAAACTAGAAGAAATGGATAAATTTTTAGAAACATACAACCTACCAAGACTGAAATCATGAAGAAAATCTGAACAGACCAATAATAAGTAAGGAGAATGAATAAGTAATGAAAAAAAACCTCCCAACACAGAAAAGCCCAGTACTGGATGGCTTCACAGGTGAATTCTACTGAACAAAACCTTTTTTTTTTAATCAAAAAAATACTCATGGGAGTATGTTATTTAGAGTTTGCTCTTTAAGAAACCACCTCAAAGCAACACTTATTTGCCTCACAGTTCTATGGTTCAACAATTTAAATCAGGTTTAGCTGGAGGTTCTTATATATAGTTTGGCTGGGCACAGTTTTGTGTTTGTAGTCACTTTCTGATAAACAGGTAGCTGCTGCCCTGGTTGGTAGTGAATTCCTGAAACTGGACAGTTTGTGCCTTTTCCACATGGTTTCTAATTTTCCAGCATGTTAGGCTTGATCACATGGTAGCAGTAGAGTTTAAAGAGAGGGTATAAAATCATACAAAGTCTCTTTGATCCCTAACTCAGAGCTGGCACGTTGTCAGTGATGCCACATCACGTCTGCAAAAGCAAATCATAAGACCAACCCAACTTCTGGGTGTGGAGGTGTAGTGTCCACCTCTTGATGGAAGGATCTATGAAGTCACATTGAAAATGGCATGAACATAGGAAGAAGAAGAATTTATGGCTACCTTTCCATTCTGTCATACAGTGCACTAAATCAAATATTTTTAGAACATATTCAATATTTTTAGGATTATTTCTACAAATCCATTCATTTATTCAAAAAATATTTAATGAGTATGACATTCTAAACACTATTCTTGCCATAAAGCAATTGTAAACAAGCCACCAACATTTATCTGCAAAGCTATAAACAATAAAGAAAAATTCAGACAAGTCTGTCTAAAGAAAATTTTGAATATCCATGGTACGCAGCTTCTGATGCTTTCTCAGAGATCCCTGCCTCCTCTTATTCATCCCCGTGTATAATCCTCTCCCTGTCAGTGTGAGTTGGTACTAGTGACATGCTTCAAAGGAACAGAATATGGCAAAAGTGATGAAATATCACCTTTGAGGTTAGGTTACAAAAAGATTCTGACTTCTGCTTGCTCGTGATCTCTTGCTTTCTCACTTGCCCACTCCAATGGAAGCCAACTGCCATGTAGTGAGCTGCCCTCTGGAGAGAGCCACATGGCATGGAACCAGAGTCCTGGCTTCCGGTCAACAGCCAGTGAAAAATAGAGGCCCTCAATCCAACAACCTGGGGAGAACTGAATCTTGCTAACAACCTCACAAAAGAGCTTGAAAGTGGGTTCTCTCTGAGTTTTTCTTGAAAATAAGACTGCAGCCCTAGCTATCAACTTGATTTCAACCTTGTATAATACCCTGAGTCAGTGGACCCAACTGAGCTGTGTCCACATCCCTGACCCATGGAAACTGATAGCTTTTATTGTCCTGTTTTAAGCCACTAAGTTTTGAGGCAATTTATTACACAAAATTGGATAAATTAATACATCTATAAGTTATGAGACATCGTAAAAAATGTAAGATGAAAGACACCATAGACACATTTTTTTAAAACTGTTGGTCACCAGAATTAAATGTTTGCAATACATGTAACAAAAAAGTGTTAGCATGTATAATAACTAATTTTTGAATACTGATGATTAATTCTTAAGGGATAATTAACAAAAGATGAACATATTAACAAAGAAAAATATAAGAAGATATTCACACTATGAATAATCCATAAAAAGATAAAACTTAAAGTGCTAGAGAACTGGAAACTCACACCATTCATTGCTCAGGAGACTATAAATAGTTACATCCTTTAGGAAGGCAATTTAGATGTAGGTATCTAAATGTAAAATCTATATCATCTCTGATTTGTAATGCTTATTCTAAAACTACAAAATATTGAGAAAGTATATATATATATATATATAAATGTATGCTCAGTGCAGAATTATTTACATAAGAAAAATATAGGCAGCAGCTTAATTGTCCATCAATTGAGAAATGGTTTTAAATGAATAAGGGCATATTTATATAGTGGAATATTGTGTCACTATGAAATAATGAGTTATAATGTGTATAGGTTATTATGTGAAAACAATCAGTTCCACATCTGTAATTCAAGGTAGTATGTGATGATGGGTCATAAGAGGTACAAAACTGCTACAGAGTAAAAGCCTTCATTGTTGATTGGAGTACATTTTTTTCTTGGTCATTTAGATAACATTGCATCTATAAAAATTTTCCTCTGCCTTGTGAAACTCTTCATTATCTCCCTGGAGCAATACGATAGAAATTTTAAGATGAACAGTATTTTGTAAAACAGTATTCTTATGTCTTAATATGTATTTCTAAATATATTTTAAATACCTTATTGAAAGCAACTCACATAACATAGGAACACTTTTTAAATAACCTTCTGATGAGATAAATTTCCTGCTATTTTAAAGGCAGTGACATTGAAAACCCTTGTAGAAAACAGACAAAGGATTTTTCATTTTGACAAAAGTAATTCTCTTCATTTATAATGGGAGAGAATCACCATTTTCTCAAAAGAATTAGAAAGATTTCCCACAAAGCTTGTGAACTCTCTAGTTTCATTTACTTCTTAGTTGAATAACATAGAAAATGGAAAATTAATGTCTTATCTATGAATGTTAACAAAATCGGTTACTAAATAGTTACTGCAATCACCTAATATTGATTTTATCCATATGGAAATGATAAAATGGAGCTTTAAAGTAATTATATGTGTAATTCCTTCTCATCTTACTTCAGTTCAAATGAGTGATTGGAATTAGTCTGACAGCAGGTAATACAAAAATAATTTCGTTCTATGAAACAGATTTTGTGATTTTTTTCTTCAGCAACAGACTCACCACTTTAATTACACTTTGCTAACACAAATTAAATTAATTTTAATAAATTAAGTTGCTAGTACAAATTAAATTAATTTAAAAATTAATTTTAATACTCCAAATACTTGTCAACTGACAGGAGAAAATTGAAGGTCAAAAGTTCATATGGTGTGGCCTTAAGCTGGAATCATTTTTAGTTTTCTCACATAATACTGAAAGTGTATGAACCATGTGTAGGAAAATTGAGTCAACTTCGCCATGTAATTATCTTATAAGATGCACCTTCTTAAAACAATATGAAAATATGCTTTTTCCAGGTCAAGTAACTTACTGGAGAGAATGACTGGCAGATTTAGGGAAGAAGGAGAAGGCCAGTGTGGCTGTAGCAGGTGGCTGAGTGTAGGAAATGGGAGAGATGAATTCGGAGAGGTAACAGGGGATCCAGATCATAAATCACTTTAGGGATCTCAGACTTTTCCTTTGAGTAAGATGGGAAGACATTGGAAAGTTTTACACAGAAGAGTGACACATCTGGCCTATAATGGGATCTCTCTGGAGATTTTTCTGTGAAAAACTTTGGAGCAAGAATAGAAGCAGGAAGACCATTTAAGAGGTGTGAGAGAATAGGAAAAAAATATATATATGATTATGTATATAGGTATATATATTATATATGTCTATATCCATATATATATACATACATTATATATATATATATATATATATATATATATATATATATTTGCACTCAGTTTCCAGCACAGAGCTTCTAAAACCCTTGAGATTTTCTAAGTTATAGGAGCACTAGGAGCATCTTTTGTTCTAATGAGGTGCCTCTGGATGGCTCCTGGATGAAGGTCGGTCACCAGAAAGAGCAGGCTATAATCAGAGGGGAGAGGGGCTGGAAATAGAATTAATAATTGATCATGCCTACATGAGAAGCTTCTATAAAATCCCAGAACTATGGTTTCTGAGAACTTCCAGGTTGGCGAACATATCCGTAACGGAAGGCTGATGCACTTCAACTACACAGGGATAGAAGCTCTTGCACTTGGGACCCTCCCAGACATTGCCCTATGTATCTCTTCATCTGGTTGTTCAGCTGTATCCTTTGTCAAATACCCTAATAAACTGGTAAACTTAAGTGTTTCACTGAGTTCTGAGCTGCCCTAACAAATTAATCTAACCTGAGGAGGGAGGGGTCTTCAGAACCTCACAACTATAGCCAGTTGCTCAGAAGCACAGGTGATAACCTGGGCTTGTGACCGGGGTGTAAAGTAGGGGTTGGGGGGCAGTCTGTGAGACTGAGTCCTTAGCTGTGGGACCTGATACTATCTCTGGGTAGATAGTATCAGAATTGAGTTACATTGTAGACACCCAGCTGATGTCAGAGACTTGCTATTGTGAGGGGAAATCCACCCACATTTGGTGACCAGAAGCATCAGAAGTGAAGTGTTCTGTGTGAGAATAAAGATTACAGGATACAGACACACAGTAGGGAGGAACTGGGCTTTTCTCCTATACAGAAGAAGTAAAACTGAGTTTTTCCATTAAAGAGGTTATTATACTAATTCAGGCACAAACATAAATGGTGGGATAGGTGTAGGTGGTAACAGATTGAAGTTGGAGAGAGAGTAGCGTTCTGTATAGATTTTCAAAGTATGTTATCCAGATTGCTGACAGATTGAGTATGGCATTGTTCTTGTTATTGGACTCCCACTCGCTTGGTGTACTTGAAAGCAGAAAATATTAGGAACCACAGTTGGTAAGGACATTAACAGGCAGACAGTGAAAGCAGCAGTAAAGTGAGTCTTAACAATGAGTAATAGGGATGCACATAAAATTCTGCCGGTATACAGTGCAAGAACCCAGTCAGCTTTTCAAGATGAACTTAAAGGAACGAAATTCATTGTTATTACACCCACTCAACAAAGAGTGGAATATTTACCAATATGATAAATTTAGGGATTAGTCAATGAGGTAAGGAAAAAGCTACTAAAATGGGAGTATGCTGGGAATGTATTACAAAGTCAGGAGCTCCATGAATTTGTAAGAGAATGAAAAACACAGGAAAGAGGCAAAAATCCTGGGAAAATGACATTAATAATCTACAGCTCTTTGATTTTTTGAAACTGAACAGGTTGGATCCCTGAAATAAAGGCTGAGGACAGACGGGGCAGGTAAGGACAAGTAGCTGTTTTATGATTGTATGAGGAAAGCGGAGACAGAGATTCAGGTACTGCGGAAGATTTCCAACATACATGTAGATAAAAGTAGATATGAAACCTCTGAAAAAATAAGTAAAGGGAATATAGAAAGAGTTGCTCTCACATTACTTACAAACGAACAAACTTGAAGTTATATATGAAAAGTAGCAAAATCACTTGTTTCTTCACTTCTAAATTGAAAAAAAAAATATTGTTAGAAAATCTATACATTTAGAAAATCTGGACCTGAATTCAAAAAAACAGGCCTCATTAAATGTTTGCTGCTATTTCCACTTTTTCACTTTTTTTTTTGCTATATAGAAATAACCTTCAAAAAACAAAATTGGAAATAAATATGAAAATATGAAAGAGGAAGTACTCTTACAAGAAGTAGGCATGCAGAAAAATTAGACACATCTTCTCTGTCTTCCTGTTTTTCCTGTGGTGACTGGAGGCTACTCAATGGACCCTCAGAATTCTTGGAATATTCAGTAAAAGCTCCACGGGTCACCATGATGGTGATATAGTTACCTGGCATGGTTTGAATAATGTTTCATTCCTAAATAGTTAATAGTTGTATTGCAGAAAGAAAAGAAAAAAGGACATGAAGGAAACAATTGATTTATTTCTATTATGAACCATGGGCCCACATCTGAAGTATTAACTAATAGGTCAGCACATAATCACCATTACTGTGTTATGCCCCTGTTTCTTTGGTTGAGTGCCAGATGAAGTTGTCTTACATTTAAGAATCTCTTGTAATAAAACTAGACATATTTAGACAGCAGAGTCTTCAGTAGGTGGTATTAGAGGAACAAAGCAATTGAGACTAATAATGAGAGTGGCAATTTCAGGTGTCACCTCATATTCCATCCGAACATAAATTTATTGAGTTAAATATTGTCATCGTACATACTTTAAATTAACCTTTTTCTCTGTCTTTCATATTTTCTTTTTCAAGTGCATGGTTAAACTTGTATAAATAGAATTATCTTATAATACATGTCCTTCATATGTGAGTTCTTTAATTTAGGTAATTATACTTCTACATTGAAAAATACATGAAAAAAAATGCCTATTTTAATCATATGTTCTATCTTATACCTCTAATATGGTGGTCTGAAATTAATCAATACAATTTTAGAACTCTTTAAACATGCATGCATCATGTGTGCATGTGTATGTGTGTCTGTACACATTTACTTTAAAATCTCAATGAACCAAAAGTTTTTGATAAAAGAACTAAAGATCTAACTAGGCAGAACTTAGGTTAAATGACTACAAATTGATAAACATGTAAATGAGGACAATTCTGCTATCTGAATTAATAGAAAAAAACTGAACAGTCTATTTCTAATTATCACCTCTCCAGCATAATCCTCTTTTACAGATTCATTTCAATGACTCCCTGTATTTAAAACAACCCTTTCTTCAAATAAGCAATGTTTTTGTCCTCTTATTTTTTTATCCCCTTTGATAAAACCTGCCTATTTCAAAACCTACTCCCACCATTTTTTCATTATTTCTTCTAAACTTCCCTCTTTCATGTTTATTTCTTGTTGCCCCTTAGTATATTTTATTCCCAAATTATTTTATTTTAATTATTCTATTGTTCAAGAAAAGGCTCAGAGTTAAAACATATACACTCCACTTTTCTCTCTCTAGTTCTTCTTAATGACTCTTTTTATTTTTCAATGTGCACAATGACATACTAGTTTTATTTTTAGTTTGGGCTTCAACACCTTCAAGTTTGTGAGCAGTACAAATTGCTAGTTCTACTGAGAGTTGTTAACAGCCCAGCTCTCACTGGAAGAACACTTTTTATATTTTTCAATTATGATGAGTAATATATAGTTTGAATATACCGTTTTACCTTATGAAACCTCAGCTTGGAATCTAGGTTTTTGATTTAAACTTCACACATACTCAAGTATATTTTTTTAGAAATAGAAGCAAATTTTTGTTTAGTATTTCACCTTTAGAAAAATGTATAAACATAGCAATCTTCCTTTAAAAAAATAACATTGCTTGTAGGTTTTTCTCCTTCATCACTTTAAATATGTCCTGCCACTCCCTTCTGGCTTGCAGAGTTTCTGCTGAAAGATCAGCTGTTAACCTTATGGGGATTCCCTTGTGTGTTATTTGGTGTTTTTCCCTTGCTGCTTTTAATATTTTTTCTTTGTATTTAATTTTTGATAGTTTGATTAATATGTGTCTTGGCGTGTTTCTCCTTGGATTTATCCTGTATGGGACTCTCTGTGCTTCCTGGACTTGATTAACTATTTCCTTTCCCATATTAGGGAAGTTTTCAACTATAATCTCTTCAAATATTTTCTCAGTCCCTTTCTTTTTCTCTTCTTCTTCTGGGACCCCTATAATTCATATATACAATGGAATATTACTCAGCCATAAAAAGAAACAAAATTGAGTTATTTGTAGTGAGGTGGATGGACCTAGAGTCTGTCATACAGAGTGAAGTAAGTCAGAAAGAGAAAAATACCATATGCTAACACATATATATGGGATCTAAAACAAAAACAACAAAAAAGGTCATGAAGAACCTAGGGGCAAGACGAGAATAAAGACACAGACCTACTAGAGAATGGACTTGAGGATACGGGGAGGGGGAAGGGTAAGCTGGGACGAAGTGAGAGAGTGGCATGGACATATATACACTACCAAACGTAAAAGCGATGGCTAGTGGGAAGCAGTGCATAGCACAGGGAGATCAGCTTGGTGCTTTGTGACCACCTAGAGGGGTGGGATAGGGAGGGAGGGAGGGAGGGAGATGCAAGAGGGAAGAGATATGGGGATATATGTATATGTATAACTGATTCACTTTGTTATAAAGCAGAAACTAACACACCATTGTAAAGCAATTATACTCCAATAAAGATGTTTAAAAAAATAAAATAAAATGATATCATGGAGATAAGTAATAAAAAAGAAATAACATTGCAAGGCTTATAACAAATTTCACACAACGGCTTCAGGTTTTCTTTTAATTTGATATTTTTTCTGGGACGCAACTTATCTAGTTTCTCATCTGCTCACTAAAAGTAGAGCTTTCTCAGAACCACACACAAACCCAACCGCAGCAAAATCCACACGGCTCAGAAAGTTCAGGCCAACTCAACCCTAGATATCTAACTTTCCTGGTAGTATTCTCTTCTCCAATCCAAGTTACCTCCCTTGTCTCATACTCTTATTATCAACTGCTTCTAGTCTTCTGACCCACTCTCACACTACTCCACCCTCTAAAAACACTTTCATTGCGCCCTTTATTTCATGGTAAATCTATTCTACCTGTTAGAATGTTTGAACAGTCCCTTCATCTTTTTGCCTCAGTGAGCAAGGAATCAGGTTTTGAAGGAATTGTTACATTTTCCCCCCACTCTACATTCAGCTGATACTCATTGTCCTTCTTACATCTAAATACTTCTTTCCCCTTCTCTGAAACATCATTTTGCTTTGAGACCAACTACATCCTCTTTCTAACACTTTTTGTAACCACAAAGGATACATATCCCAATCTAGCCCCGTATTTGCTGAAGATTTTGAAATTGGCTCATGTGCTTCCAAACCAGGTCTTCCATTTTCTATATTCCTTTGTGAAAGTATTCATAATGTATATTCCACTTAGTGCCTCAAATTCTCTCTCGCTCTCCCTCCTTCCCTCTTTTTGGTAGTTCTGAATTTTAACTACCTTTACCTGAATTTCATCTTATCCACTCATTCCAACAGCCACATCCAGGATGTGTCATCACTGATAGTTGTTCCAAATCTGTGGTCTAAAATGTAAACATTTCTTCCTTTTTTCTATAATTTATCATCATTCTAGCTCAGTAATTCCATCTGCTTTTTCCCCCTTATTAACCTATTCAGAGTTACAGCTCAGTGTTGTAGAGGTATCAGTTCTTCTCTATATTGATCTTTAGATGCAATGAAATCCAAATCAAAATCCCATCCTTTTTTTTTGTTGTTGTTATAATTGACAGTATTGAATTGCTTATATAATTCATATGGACATGCAAAGATAAATATAACATAGCACAATATTTAAAATAGTGCAGTATTGGCACAAAATACAAGGCAGTCAACCAATGGAACTAAACTGAAAATCTGAAAAGGTTCATGAATATATAAGCATAATATTTATGGTAAAATGGCACAACAGAACAATTGGCAAAATATGCATATTTCAATAAATGTAGTTGAAACAAATAGACCTCCAGATATAAAAATAGAGACTCCTCTTTCACAACACGCCTGAAAATTAATAAAGCATTGAGAGATATTGTATGAAAATGTTTTTATAACTTAGATGTGAGAAAAATTTCATAAACAACACACAAAAGCAATGACTTAGAGGTAAATGTTGGTAAATATGACTATATTAACATTAAGAATTTCTGATTATTATCAGGTTGATTTTTAAAATTTATTTTATTGATTTGATTGTATTTCTATCCAGAGTTTATAGTTGCTATGTGTGAGAGAGTCAGTATAAAAGGAACTTCTTCAACTATTGAGAAAACATCTCTAAATATTTATGCTGTACCATTCTTTCTCCCTTATATTTTCTCTTTTTGTCCTCTCTTCTCCAATTACATATATGTTTGACCATTTGACCTTGATTTACAGATGGCGTGTACTGTTTTCTTTCTTCTTTTAAAATTTTTTTTTCCTTCATGCATCAGTGTTGATAAATTCCATTGACATGTCTTCAAACTAATTATTTTCTCTGCTTCTTTCAGTCTTCTGATAAGTCCACCATGATATCTTTATTTCTGTTACCACAACTTCTCCACTTTTATTGGGCTTCTTTTAATAGTCTCTATCCTTCTTCTGAAACTTCCCACTTGTTCACAGATTTTGCATGCTTTTTGCACTATGTCAGTTAACAAAATCTTGACGCTAAAAAATCCTTGTCTGATCATTCTAACGTATGCAAGATCTCTGAGTCTGGTTTTGTTGAATATTTTAATCTCTTGACAATGTGTCAGATCACCTTGTCTCTTCCATGTCTTGCAAGTTTTTAAAAATTAAATATCAACAACTGTATGTAAAGAAACTATGGTGTATAGAGACTATAGCAACGGAAGTAACTACTACTTCAGTAAAAGGCATGCTGCTTCTTCTGTCAGGCTAGTCCGTATTTTAAACTGGGATAGGTTTTTTGTTGCTCTAATAGATCCACAAAATCACAGGCCATAGACTTTTTTTTTTTTAATTAATTAATTAATTTATTTATTTATGGCTGTGTTGGGTCTTCGTTTCTGTGCGAGGGCTTTCTCTAGTTGTGGCAAGTGGGGGCCACTCTTCATTGCGGTGCGCGGGCCTCTCACTATCGCGGCCTCTCTTGTTGCAGAGCACAGGCTCCAGATGCGCAGGCTCAGCAATTGTGGCTCACGGGCCTAGTTGCTCCGTGGCATGTGGGATCTTCCCAGACCAGGGCTCGAACCCGTGTCCCCTGCATTGGCAGGCAGATTCTCAACCACTGCGCCACCAGGGAAGCCCAGGCCATAGACTTTTAATTATTTGAGGGCACGATTAAAAAACAACACTCCTTTGGCAGGGCTCAGACTCTGTGTGTCTGGAGGTTTTTATTTTGTTTACATTTGTTAAATAAATTAACAAATGAACACATTGCTATATCATGAGGAGATACAAACATCTCTGTAAACAGGATCTCTGTGTCATAGTTAAAATTCTGATATTTACAGATTACCTAGCATACATCATCTTTAAATGCAAAGGGTACGAGACTCAGAGAGATATAGGAAACCAGGGAACTATAATTCATAAAACAACTAAGAAAACTTCATGGGCCTCTGGGTCTCAATATTAATGTTTTAAAGTTCATTTTCAAATAAAATTGGAAGCTTAGTATCCATCACAGTGCTTGAATGTAGAGGATGTATTAATTTTACCACGAATGTATGCATTATATATCAAAATAAATAGGGATGTATATATGTATATGTATGTTTATATAACGTAAAAGTGGCAGTGAAACTAATTGTTATAGATGTTACTGTTATTGTGTCTATTAAATGATCAGAATCTTTTAACAAGTCTTTAAGTTTTATGATCACTAAAATTTTCTGAAATTTAGAACATAAAATCATTTATTTAAAAAAATTAAATGACAGTCTTTTAATCCTTTTATAATATATTCTGGTATTGGCAACATTAATGGCAGATAGGTTTTTAGATGGAAAAAAAGAGCGTTATTTTGCTATTTTATATAAAATTTTTATTATCTATCTTAATTAAACCTCCCCTGTGATTTAAATATAAATATATTTATACTGATTTACTTTTATAAAGTTTGACCTTCACTTTTATTTTGTATAAAGGTATTCTTAGATGAGGCCAAGGGGAAAAAATCATAAAAATACATACAAGCTATTCATTTTACTACATGGCTAAAAATAAATGCAACAACTTAGCACCTGAGTTGTACATCTATTCCCATGTAGATGTATCAGAAGTAGCATTTCATTCTGAATTGATACAATTACTTGGGGATAAAATAGCAAAATAAGTAATGTTCAGATATAGTTTAGAGAACTTGCTGTGTCATGAGGTAACAGAAATGAGAGACATCTGGTTTTCTATATGTTGTTTGATAAGACATAGCATAGGTTAAAGGAGTAGAAATAATTTAATATAGCTTCTTGTTTTAGATGTTATTTTAGAAGTTTCAGGATTTTTTAGTACAAATATTCTAGTCACACAATTGCATTGTAGATAATTTGTTTAAAAAATTAGTCTCAGATTCCTGTGCATAAATATACTTGCCCCTGAAATTTCATAAAATACTTTCAAAAATTAAAAATAATTTTTTATCATGATACATTTATACTTGCTTCTTTTTTCTTCCTATTTTTTGTATGAAGAGAGACTATCTTTTAACATTCAAGAAATAAACCACGTAATTCCTTTTTGCACCATGGGTCTGTGGTTTTGCTATTTTTATTATTCAGACATTGAAATAGTCAGAAATGTGTGAAACCATTTATAAATAATTTGAATGGGGGAATTAACAGGGGAATGGCAGCAAGTTGAAATGTTTTTATTTATAATTTGACAGTTATATTGCATTAGCATTTGATAGAATACCTTAAATTTAAGCAACCAAAATATATTTAGATGGAGCTTGGGCAACCAGATATACAGTCTTTCAAAAAATTTCTAATCATTATCCCCATTCTCTGGAGAGAGTTGAACACTGAAGCACCAGCATACATCCCTGTCATCCTGTAGTGGAATATTCATGTCTGCTCTTCCGTTCTCTTTCCAAATTCTCACAAACAGTGATGAGGAATAATATTCTTCTTTTATGCAGCTTATACCCAGAAGGATAAACACAGTTATAATCAAATAAGCATCAGCCTACAATCCTGCTGCATTAGAGAGGGCAGCCTTCTTAATAGTTTATGGTCATTCTGAACAGAGCCTGAGAACAAAACGTAACACATCAGCTTTAGTCCTAGTGGTTTTCCTGTCATGGACATTGTGAAAGGAGGATATTCACTGGTTTCTGATTAAAGAATGTAATTTTTTTTTAAATATTACATGACTTACTTTATAAAAAGTAATTTGTAATTTTCATAGGCTAGACGTTTTTATAAGGTGGATTTAAATAAAAGACAGATGGCTTTTTAACAAGTGCCTCCTACGTCAGTGCCCTGTGGTGTTACAGGAAAAGACATGATTAAATTCTCTTTCATACTTAATGTTCACAATAAGTATTAGAACTAGAAATTTGACTATTGGAGGGTTTTTTTTTTAATTTTTCCATTAACTGCAGAGGATATACTTGATAGTGATGACCACTGGGGAAATATAATTAGAAACAACACAAATCTTTTCTCAACCCAGAAAATCTCTCCACAGAGGTAGAAGAGAAAGAAAACAGTTTTGTTATTGAATAAACATTAAGCCAGTAGGTGATATGCATCACAGGCAGTCTGCTAAAAGATTGCAAAGACAGAAAGCTCACTGTTTTATATACCCAAGTAGATGTAACCCATCATCTACTTGATCTCAAGATAAACAATAACAAGTCCTCAAGTAAGAGGACATAAAGCACCAGCTGTCACAGGTAGTTCATCCTATATTCACTCAATTGCAGTGACCATCTGTGTTAACTAATTGGCTTTATCCAAAGAAAAATTAACTTGTCCTTTGTTTATGACAAGAGGTAGTTTTGCAACTTGGAGTGAGGTCCCGCTGAAGTAGGCTCCTACTCTCCCACAGAAACTGGGAGATGGGCATTATCTTCCTTATGATTATATTTCAAAAAAAAAAAGGACTCTCAAATCCTTGAGAGAGACATTCCTTAAAGCTGACAAGAGGCTTATTTAGCTTCTAAAAAGACTTATATACCTTTTGAAGATACAGGGGAAAAAAAACTTACAAAAAACTTACAGTTTTCTAAGGTAAGTGCTCTGAGAAAGGGGAAAATAAGAAAGTCTCGTCCCTTATTTTCAACAGGGAGAATTAAGGTTCATATACTTTTAAACTGATTTGTCCTTGTGTGATATGAGTTCAATTCATTTAGTCCAAATTTAAACACACTCACACAAATATGTACACAATTATTCATCCTAGAAAGCTGATCCTAAAATCATCCTTTTGTTAAGATTATATGTAGTGTGGGTGGACATTCAGGGTTAAACCATTCCCATTTTTCTACTTCAATTGTACGCAGTTTTTCATTCTAAAGGTGCTTTGGATCTCTTCTTCTTGGGGTTGCCAACGATGAAGAAGAACATACTTCAGAAGGCATGCTTTCTGTTGCCTCAATCCAACCTTCAATTCTAGGGCAGCCTAAAGCTAAACTCAATCGTCTTGTATTAGAACAGGAGGGCAGTTAAAACTGCAGCTTCGTGTCACGACTCATTTTAATGCATGCCATTCCAAATGTATTCAGGAGATGCAATATTATTTGACCTGACCCATATATTACCATTTTCAGTATTCATGCTGAGTTTGGATTTTTTTCCATTTGAAAACTGCTTATATAATTTTTAAAACTTCATATTTTTATTTAGAGTTTTTGCAGGAGTACTTTAACGGACATTTCAAAGCCAAAATAGGTTGTATGCAGTGATCCTTTTAGTTTTTCCTTGGCACCAATTTCCCATTCCATTGCTTCAGAATAACGTAGTCTTTGCATAATGGCTTACTACTGTACCATTTTACTATTTTACAGCTAAGGAATTTAACTTTAGTTTTGCAATTTTGGTTCTGTCAGGATTGCAACTGTTTTATCTCCTTGCATTGATTCTGGCAATTCCAATTAAACATGTTTGTTTCACACAAGACTTCCCTTAAGGAAATCCTTTTAAGTAGTAAATTGTCTTTTTCTGTCATTAATGAGAAGGATACTATTGCTTAATGATTCAGGGTTCTCTCTCTCTGCCCCCTCTTTCTCTCCCCCCTTTTTTTTCTCTCTCTCTCACCTTCTTCGACCCTTCTCTTGGAATTTTTTGTGTGCTTTTCATTTTGGAATTTCTATATTTGTTTCTGATTTTTTAATTTCTTAGACATGATTTACAGTTAAGTCAACCCACATTAAAAGAAACATTATAATAAAACTAAAAACATTTATCTTAAAACAGTGTACAACACATATGAACTATATAAGATGCAAAGTATAATACAACAAAAACAGCTATATCTAACAGTCAACATAAGAAAAATTATTAACGATACTATGAATCCCTTTCCAATTACATTACCCTCTTAATTTCCTAAAAAGATATTGTTTATCATTCTCCTTGAATTTCTTTACATTTTCTTATGAATGATTACTCCTGCAAATGATTATCAAACTGTGTGTATGTATATAATTATTCTGTGTTTTGCTTTTAAAATATTTTATAGTTGACACTGTAAGAACCATCCAATTATAAACTTACAAGACAAATGACTCTAACACATTCCTTTTTATTGCTCCATAGAAATCCATTAAATAAATATGCTGCATATGCTTAGCATTGCAATACACACTTAAGACCATTCTATTGTTTGCTGTTACATAAATGGTACCATTAACATTGTTATACATTTTATTATCTATATTTGCAAGGGTCTTGATATAAAAATCATTGAAATTGAGAAAGAAAGTAAAACCTTTATTCAATTCTAGAATATAGGTGAGACTAACATATTTTTCTCTAATTCACTTTTTCCTAATAGAATTTACTTTTTAAAACAGTTTTTGGTTCACAGCAAATTGAGCAGAAGGTACTGAGATTTTTATATATACTCCCTGCCCCCACTTATGCATAGCCTCCCCCATTATCGTTGTCCCCCACCAGAGTGTCCCCCCCACAATTTATGAACTTACACTGACACCTGATTTTCACCCAAACTCCATAGTTTATATTACAGTTCACTCTTGGTGTTGTACATTCTATGGATTTAGACAAATGTGTAATAATATGTATCCACCACTATAATATTATACAGAATAGTTTCACTGCCCTAAAATACCACTGTGCTCCACCTATTCATCCCTACACCCCCCAACCCCTGGCAACTACTGATATTCTTACTGTCTACATAGTTTTGCCTTTTCCAGAATACCGTATATTTGGAATCATACCATAGATTGATTTTTCAATGTAGACTTTTCAGATTGGCTTCTTTCATTTTGTGATTTGCACTTAAGTTCCCTCCAGGTCTTTTAATAGGTTGATAACACTGAATAATATTCCATTATCTGGAAGTACCAACCAGAGTTTCTTAATTCATTCATCTCCTGAAGGTTATCTTGGATGCTTCCAGGTGTAGGCAATTATGAATAAACCTGCTGTAAACATCCATGTACAGGTTTTTGTATGGACATAAGTTTTTAACTCCTTTGGGTATATAACAGAGAGCATGATTGATGGATCATATGGTAGGAGTACATTTAGTTTTGTAAGAAACTGCTGCACTGTCTTCCAAAGTGGCTATACAATTTTGCATTCTCCTCAGCAATGTTTGAGAGTTCCCATTGCTCCATATCCTTGCCAGCATTTGAAGTCAATGTTCAGGAATTTGGCCATACTAATAGTTGTGTGGTGGTATCTCGTTGTTTTAATTTGTATTTCCTTGATGACAAAAGATGAGGAGGATCTTTTCATATGCTTATTTTCCATCTGTATATCTTCTTTGGTGAGGTGTCTGTTAAGGTCTTTGGCTCAATTTTTTAATCTTGTTTGTTTTCTTATGGCTGAGTTTTGAGAGTACTTTGTATATTTTTTATAGCAGTTCCTTATCATCTGTGTCTGCAAATATTTTCTCCCAGTCTGGCTTGTCTCCTCTTTCTCTTGGCATTGTCTTTAGCAGAGTTTTTAATTTTAATGAAATCTAACTGATCAATTATTTATTTTATGGATCATGACTTTGATTTGTATCCAGTCATTGCCATACCCAAGGTCATCTAGGTTTTCTCCTATGTTATCTTCTAGGAGATTTATAGTTTTGCATACTATATTTAGGTCTGTGAACCATTTTTGAGCTATTTTTTGTGAAGTAGTATAAAGTCTGTGACTAGATTCATTTCATTTCCTTTCTTTCCCCCTCCCCCTCCTCCTTCTCCTTCTTCCTCTTCCTCTGTTTCTTCTTCTTCTTTCTCTTCTTCTTCTCCTCCTCCTCCTCCTTCTCCTTTTTCTTCTTCTTCTTTGTTCCACATGTGGATATCCAGTTGTTCCAGTACCAGTTTTCTGGAGAAGATTATCTTTGTTTTACTGTCTTTACTCCTTTATTAAAGATCAATTTATTATATATATAATATAGGTCTGTTTCTAGGTTCTCTATTCTGGTCCATTGATCTGTTCGTCTCTTCTTTTGCCAATACCACACTGTCTTGATTTCTGTAGCTTTATAGTAAGACATAAAGTCAGGTAGTATCAGTCTTCCAACTTTGTTCTCTTTCAATATTGTGTACACTATTCTGGGTCTTTTGACTGTCCCTGTAAATTTAAAATCAATTTGTTGATATCTACAAAATAACTTGCTGGGATTTTGACTGGAATTACATTGAATCTATAGTTCAATTTGGGAAGAAGTGACATCTTGGCAAAATCGAGTCTTTCTATATGTGAAAATGGAATATCTCTGCATTTACTTAGTCTTCTTTTATATCTTTCTTCAGAGTTTTGTAGTTGTTCTCATCTCATATACATGTTGTACATATTTTGTTAGATTTATACATAAGTATTTAACATTTGGGGGTGCTAATATAAATAGTATTGTTTTTATTATAAAATCGCAGGTACAGGAACACTCCAAGGCACCCATAAGACCAAGGAGGTCCCGGAAGGGAGGAAGAGGCATAGAGTGGCTCATCCCAGGTCTCCTCTGTACAGTGGCAGAAGAGTGCAAAGTCTCATCAGGCCAGCCTGACCTTAAAAATAAAATCCAATTGTTCACTGCTGGTATATAGAAAAGCAACTGATTTTGTATATCTGCCTTGTACCTTCAACCTTGCTGTAATTGCTTATTTTTATTTCAGGGTGAAATTCAATGTTTATTTATTTGTTTTCCACAAATACAGTACAGCTTAGAAGGACAAACAGGTATATAAAATGCCATTTTAGACATGTACTTATATATTTGTAATTTATATTTACAGCATCTTTTGACAGACTCATTCAATGATGTGTCAAATAAAATAACAACTGAGAACTAAATTTGGATAGAGCAAAGTAGCAGTCACTAATGATTTTAAAAAAGATAATGATTTAAGATCAGATTATGATGGGTTTAAGAAATAAAGTGAGATATTACATAAAGTAAATATAGACAACTTTTAGGAGAATTTTTTTTTTTCTGCATGGGAAAGTGTATGGATTATTAGCTAAAGGGAGATGTGAATTCAAGGGAGAGTTTTGTTTATATATTTATTTATTTATTTATTTAATTTATTTTTCAGGCACTATTTTAAGCACTTTATTTTTTTGATGGTATAATTTATTTTATTTTATTTTTAAAAATTTTTATTGGAGAATAGTTGATTTGCAATGTTGTGTTAGCTTCTGCTGTACAGCAAAGTGAATCAGTTATACATATTCATATATCCACTCTTTCTTAGATTCCTTTCTGATATTACAGAGTATTGAGTAGAGTTCCCTGTGCTACACAGTAGGTCCTTATTAGTTATCTATTTTATGTATAGTAGTGTGTATATGTCAACCCAATCTCCCAGTTTATCTCTCTCCCCCCCTTATCCCCTGGTAACCATAAGTTTGTTTTCTATATCTGTGACTCTACTTCTGTTTGGTAAATAAGTTAATTTGTACCCTTTTTTTAGATTCCACATATAAGTGATATCATATGATATTTGTCTTTCTGTGTCTGACTTACTTTACTCAATATGACAGTCTCTAGGTCCATCCATGTTTCTGCAAATGGCATTATTTTGTTCTTTTTTATGGCTGAGTAATATTCCATCGCATATACGTACCACATCCTCTTCGTCCATTCCTCTGTTGATGGACATTTGAGCAACTGACATGGGATTAACCTCCAAAGTATACAAACAGCTCATGCAGCTCAGTATCAAAAAACCAAACAACCCAACCAGAAAATGGGCAGAAGATCTAAATAGACATTTCTCCAAAGAAGACATACAGATGGCCAAAAAGCACACAAAAAGATGCTCAACATCACTAATTATAAGAGAAATGAAAATCAAAACTACAATGAGGTATCACCTCACATCAGTCAGAATGGCCATCATCAAAAAATCTACAAACAATAAATGCTGGAGAGGGTGTGGAGAAAAAGGAACCCTCCTACACTGTTGGTGGGAATGTAAACTGGTACAGCTACTATGGAGAACAGTAGGGAGGTTCCTTAAAAAACTAAAAATAGAACTACCATATGACCCAGCAATCCCACTCCTAGGCATATACCCTGAGAAAACCATAATTTGAAAAGATAAATGCACCCCAATGTTCACTGCAGCACTATTTACAATAGCCAGGACATGGAAGCAACCTAAATGTCCATCAACAGAGGAATGGATATAATTGCTTATTACTGACAGTGCCAGAAGATTTTTTTTTGATTCTTTCTGGTTTCTTAAAGAGATGATCATGTCATTTGCAAACAAAGAGTTTTCTTTCTTCCTTCCCAAACTATATACTTTTTATTTCCTTTCCTTGTCTTATTGCATTAGTTAGAACTTCCAGTACAATGTTGAAAAGTGCAGTGAGAGAGGTCATCTTTGATTTGTTCTTGATCTTAGTGTGAAAGCATTAAACTTTTCAACATTAAGTATAATGTTAGTTGTAGTCTTTGTAGATATCCTTTATCAAATTGAGTAAGTTCAGCTCTATTCCTAGTTTACTAAGAGTTTTTTAAGATTAATGGGTCTTGGATTTTGTCAAATGCTTTTTCTGCAACTCTTACTATGATTATAGAATTTTTCTTCTTTAGCTTGTTGATGTGATAGATTGCCTGGAATAAATCCAGTCGTTCATGGTATATAGTGCTTTTTACGTAATGATGGATTTTATCTGCTAATTTTGTTGAGGATTTTTTTCATCTACATTTATGAGAGATATTGGTTTGTAGTATTCTTTGCTTGTAATTCATTGTCTGGTTTTGATATTAGTGTAATGCTGGCCTCACAGAATGAGTTAAAGAAATATTTCCTCTGTCTCTGTCTTCTGAAGGATATGGTAGAGAATTGGTATAATTTCTTCCTTAAATGTTTGGTAGAATTCACCAATGAGCTCATCTGGGCCTGGTAATTTTTGTTTGGGAAGATTATTAATTGTTGATTCAATTTCTTTAATAGATTTGGACCTATTCAAATTGTATATATCTTCTTATGTAAGTTTTGGTAGACTGTATTTTTTAAGGAGTTGGTCCATTTTGTCTAGGTTATCAAATTTGGGGGAATAGAGTTGTTCAGAGTCTTCTTTATTATCCTTTTAATATCCATGGGATCTGTCATGATGTCCTCTCTTTCATTTCTGATACTAATAATTTGTGTCCTCTCTCTTTTTTTCTTAGTTAGCCAGGCTAGAGGCCTATTGATTTTATTGACCTTTTCTAAGAACCGGGTTTTGGTTTTGTTTATTCACTCTATTGGTTTCTTATTTTCAATTTCATTGATTTTTTTACCTAAATTTTTATTATTTATTTTCTCCTACCTAGTTTGGATTTAAGTTGCTCTTCTTTTTATAGTTCCCTAATGTGGAAGCTTAAATTTTTGATTGTGTACCTTTCTTTTTTCCTGATATAAGCATTTGCTGCAACGCATTTCCCTCTAAGCACTGCTTTCCCTGCATCCCACACATTTTGATAAGTTGTGCTTCCATTTTTATTTAGTTCAAAATATTTTAAAAAATTTCTCTTGAAATTTCTTCTTTGACCCATGTGTTAATTATAACTGTTACTTAATCTCTAGGTATCTAGAGATTTTCCACCTATCTTTTTGTTATTGATTTCTAGTTTAATTCCATCATGGTGTGAGAACAGACAGTTTATGATTTTTATTCTTTTAAATTTGTTGACATGTATTACATGGCACAGGATGTGTTCTATCTTGGTGACTGCTTTATGTGAGCTTAAGAATAATGTGTATTCTGCAGTTGTGAGATGAAGTATTCTATAGATGCCAATTATTTCCAGCTGATTGATGGTTTTGTTGAGTTCCACTATGTCCTTAATGATTTTCTCCCTGCTAGATCTGATCCATTTCTGATAGAGGAGTGTGGAAGTCTCAAACTATAATGGTGAATTTATCTATTCTCCTTGCAGTTCTTCCAGTTTTTTCCTCATGAATTTTGATGCTCTGGTTTTTGGCACATCCCCATTAAGGGTCAGTATACCTTCTTGCAGAATTGATCACTTTATCATTAAGTAATTACCTCCTCATCCCTGATAACTTTCCTTACTGTGAAGTCTGCAAAACTTAACAGCTATCCCTGCTTTCTTTTGATTAGTGCAGCATGGGATATTTTTCTCTATTTACTTCTAACCTTTACGTGTCTTTTTATTTAAAGTGAGTGTCTTGTAAACAACATAGAGTTGGGTCTTATTTTTAATCCTCTCTAACAATCTCTGTTATCTTAATTGGTACATTTACACCACTGACTTTCAAGTAAATTATTGCTATAATTGGATTAATATCTACCTATTAGTTCCTGGTTTTCATTTGTTGCCCCTGTTCTTTGTTTCTCTCTTTGTCATTCACTCTTTTTTTGTCTTTTGTGGTTTTGTTGAGCATTTTATATGCTTCTATTTTCTCTCCTTTCTTAGGTTATCAATTATACTGCTTTTAATATTTTTTATTAGTTGCTGTAGATTTTGCGATATACATTTGCACCTAACCCATGTCCACTTTCAAATAACAGTATACAGCCTCATCATACTGTGATTACCTTATAATAACAAAGTATTCCTAATTCTTCTCACTCTTCCCATTTTACTTATACAAAGCATGCATTATATATATATATATATATATATATATTTGTATTTATGTATATATGTATGCATGTATTTATATATAAAATTGAATGCAGTGTTGCTATTATTCTTTTTTTAACATCTTTATTGGAGTATAATTGCTTTACAATTGTGAGTTAGTTTCTGCTGTATAAGAAAGTGAATCAGCTATACATAAACATATATCCCCATATCTCCTCCCTCTTGTGTCTCCCTCCCACCTTCCCTATCCCACCCCTCTAGGTGGACACAAAGCACCAAGCTGATCTCCCTGTGCTATGTGGCTGCTTCCCACTAGCTATCTATTTTACATTTGGTAGTGTACATAAGTCCATACCACTCTCCCATAAGCTGTTATTGGTTAGATCAGTTAAAAACCAAAAAAAAAAGTTTTTATTTTACCTTCACTATTCCTTCTTCAATGCTGCTCTTTTCTTCATGTAGATCCATGTTTCTGATCTATATATTTTTCCTTCTTTCTAAAGAACTTTTAACATTTCCTTCAAGGCAAGCCTATTGGCAACAATTCTCTCAATTTTTGTCATCTGAAAAATACTTTATTTCTCCTTCACTTTTGAGGGATAATTTTGCAAAGTACAGAATTCCACTTTGGTGTTTTGTTTTTTTCTCTCAATACTTTACATAATTTACTCCACTCTCTTCTTGCTTGTATGGTTTCTGATAAGTAATTCTTATTGGTAAAGTGTTTTTGTTTTTGTTTTCCCTCTAGGTCCTTTCAGTATTTTTGTTTATTTTTGATATTTTTATAGTTTGAAAATGATATACCAAAGTAAAAATTTTTTTATATTCATTCTGTTTGGTGCTCTCTGAGCTTCCTTGATCTGTGGTTTGGTGTATAATACTAATTTGGGATAAATTCTCATTCATTATTTTTTTCAATATTTTCTACTATTGTTTTTCTTTTCTCTCTTTTTGGTATTTCCATTACATGTATGCTACACTTTTTACAGTTGTCCACAGTTCTTGAATATGATGTCCTACTTTTTCATCTTTATTCTCTTTGTTTTTCAGTCTTGAGGGTTTCTGTTGAGCTATCCTAAAGCTCAGAAATTCTTTCCCCAGCCATGTGCACTCTATAATAAACCCAATAAAGGCATTCTTCATTTCTGTTACAGTGTTTTGGTCTTTATCTCTAGGATTTCTTTTTGGTTCTTTCTTTGAATTTCCATCTGTCTGTTTACATTGCCCATTTATTCTTGCATGCTGTCTACTTTATCCATTAAAGCCCCTAACATATCAACCAGTTGTTTTCAATTCTCAGTCTGATGATTCCAGTATTGCTGGCATATCTCAGTTTGTTTCTGATGCTTGCTCTGTCTCTTCCAGCTGTGTTTTTTTGCCTTTTAGTATTCTTGTATTTTTTTTTTCTTGATAGTGGAGCATATTATACTGGGTAAAAGGAACTGCTATAAGTAGGCCTTTAGTAATGTGTTGGTGAGGTGTGTGGGTGGGGCAGCATTTTATAGTCCTATGAATTAAGTCTCAAGCCTTTTAATGAGCCTATAGCTCTGGACTGTGAACTTCACACATGTGTCTCAGTTTTCCCCCATCCCCACACCTTAAGTAGGGCAGGATGGCTAAGTGGATAACGTTCAGTATTTCCCTTCTCCCAGTTGTAAGGCTAGAGCTGGCTGGAGTTGGTTATTTCTCTTCCCTCAGGTCAGTTAAGCTCTAATAAAACCCCAGCAAGTTTTACTATGGTTAAAGTGTTTATCCTGTGGATGGACCTTATTAAGAAGAACAGAATGCACTAGCATATTTAAAAATGGCACATTTCCTCCTTCCCCTGCTGGAAGCGCTAGGGGATTTTTCTCCTATATTCAGTGTGGCATAGATGCAGGAGGTAAAACTCATAAAAGTTGGGTGATCTCCATTGACTGGTTCCCCCTGAAGTTTCTAACTCTCCCAGTTGTCTACATTAAGCCTCTAACAATACATCAATTATAGTCCAGTTTTCCGTACCCAGCACTGGTTCTCATGGAGTTTGCTCTTCTAATAAGTTGTGATTTTGTGTTCTCCTGCCAGTCTCTTCAATTTTGAAGGCAGTAATTTGCCCTGTGACCTTACTTATCATACAGATCTAAAAAGAATTTTTGATTTTTCAATTTGTTCAGCTTTTTACTTCTTAGGGCAGAGTGGCATCTTCCAAAGCTTCCTACATACTGACTGGAAACCATAAATCTTTCTAAGCCTTTAACATTAATTATAATTTGCCCAAAAATTCATCTCTGTATCAGGAATATTACATGAACCTTTTGCTAATATAATTTATAAACTTCTGATAAATAAACTAAAAGATTTTTTTAAACTGAATTTAAAGTTTTTCCTCTTTCAGAGCTCTTCTTTTCTAGCAAATGCTTAGCAAGATTACTACTCAATCCCAGTTTGGTTTTTTTTTTTCTTTTTTTTTTTCCACTTTGGTTTTATAAATTTATTTATTTATTTGTTTGTTTTATTTTTGGCTGTGTTGGGTCTTCATTGCTGTGCGAGGGCTTTCTCTAGCCTCAGAGAGCGGAGGCTACTCTTCGTTGCAGTGCGCGGGTTTCTCATTGCGGTGGCTTCTCTTGTTGCGGAGCATGGGCTCTAGGCACGCGGGCTCAGTAGCTGTGGCTCGTGGGCTCTAGAGCGCAGGCTCAGTAGTTGTGGCACACGGGCTTAGTTGCTCTGCGGCATGTGGGATCTTCCCAGACCAGGGATTGAACCCGTGTCCCCTGCATTGGCAGGCGGATTCTTAACTACTGCGCCACCAGGGAAGCCCTCCAGTTTGGTTTTGAAAGGAGAAGTTTCCTACAGAGTCAACATATTATTGTTATTTATAGTTTAGGAATTCTTAACTATTTTTCAAGGTTAGATATTCCGAAAGTATGCACATAATGATCAATTCATAAAAATTTTCCCAAGAGAATGGAGAAACAATGAGAAATCAGAAAAAGAACAGAAGTGACAGGGAGCTGTCTACCAACAAATATAAATTATCAGTGTAAAATGCTAAATCATCTTCCTTCTTTGAGGAATGAAGAAATGTTAGATATAAGGAGCCTATTTTGACACACATACCCACAAAAGAGAAGTATTACAGCTGTTTTAAAAGATATCATTTCTTTTTAAACAATCTTTCTGTTTTAGACAGACTCTCCTAATGGGGGTTTCTTCACTTTTTGTTTTAAAGTAATTCTCAAATGAACAACCTTGCTCTTGTGAAAATAATAAGAAAGTTAAACAGGCTGCTGAATACTAGATCAATGTATAAAATATACTTAGCATTTCTATGCACTAGAAATCATAATTTACATAAAGGAAACAAAGTAGATTGAAAATATAAAAGAATCTAGGATTTTTGAATAATGGCTCATTCAGGTTTGGGGGTAGAGAATTAAATGTCACATAAAATCATCTTAGTCTTAGGAGGAAGTATGTCTTTAATTCGTGTCTGCTGGTAGTAGTAGTACGGAGTGGGTCACATTTGCAAATTAGTGAAATTTTATTCTCAAATAGCAAACAATAATTAGAATCATTTAAGAAGAGTTAAATCAATAAAAGCTCATGATTCTATGATAATGTTTTAAAAGGGGCAATAATATAAGATAGGCTAAGTAAAATCCACTAAGTCTAATAGGTAGAAATTGATTGGTGCTCAATCATAAAAAAGTAATTATGAGTACTAATTTTTGTAGATTGATATATAATCATAAACCAAGAGCTAGGGACATAACATAGGGAAATGAATCATGATCACCATCTTTTTTTTCACAATTTAGTATGCAAACCTTCCATGTAAAAGTGTTTTGAAAGAATCAGGGGCCTTTAGTACATAGGAAACCAGGAGGCAGGGATATTGTCTATGGACAACTGAGTACCACCTCTGCTTTTTTGCCTCAATTAGCTAACTTCTATAGAGATTGTTTCAAAATGAGAAGATCTTGATATTAATAAATGTTATTTTAAATAGAGTACATAGTCTTCAATATTAAAGTACAGTGACACAGGAAGAATATGGCATTTTATTAATACTGCAATCTTATAAGCAATAGCATGCCAAGGGAACCAAGGGAAAGAGAATAGTTCTACTCAGAAACAGTCTAACTGTTTTAACCTACAGAGCTGCCACTCTTTCAAATTCCATATCTTTGGCTGAAAAAAAAAAAAAAAAAGCCACTTAAAAAACTGTGTGATCTTTTTCTGATAGCACTATAACCCACATAGCACTGAAACCAGTATTATTAAGAGTATTCCAGAATTACACATACTGTTCTAACATAAGGCAGTTTAGTGTAAATTCTCACAAATGAAGAATTGAAGCAATTTTAAAGTATTAACTAGATATTCCTTTCCAAGGGTATCACAAGTGAATTTTCTTTAAGTATTTAGTTATATCAGTAGTCACATTTATTGTGTTTTTAATTATAACATCTTTTTTCCCTTCAGACTGTGAATATTCTGCCCATTAATTACTAGAGTAAGCTATATTTGTACGTCCTGGGGGTTTGGATTGTGCTGAAGGGCACTCGAGGCATTCTTCATTGAGCAGCATGACTTTCCAGTGGAAGTGTCTGATGGATCATACACAATCTTTCTCTACACACTTTCTGATTCTTCCTCAAGACACCACAGTTGCTATTTGTTTGGCTATCTCTGTTATGGGATTGATGTCTGCTATTTTTAAAAAGTTATTTTAAAATATGTTTTATGAACTATGATTGCAAAACAATAAATTTCATTTGACAACATGTGAGCTATACCTCCTCTGTACAAAGTACTTCCACCTTGTTCCATCAAAGGGACAAGTAGTAGTTGCAGACTAAACAAAACATTATCCTGATCCACAGGTCAGCAAATTATAATTTATCTGCACACAGAATTATAATTGAACCACCTGGTGTCTAAGGATCTCTGGAGGAGACACACCCTTGCTCTGAAAGGATGAGTAATTATCAATCTGCATCCACATTAGACTCCTTCATTCCATTCATCCAAGATATCTAAACTGATCTATTTAAATATTTAGTTTTAATGCTTGCAGTTTCTTGTTTGAAATCCATCACTGGCTTCCTATGTTTTCTTGTTTTTTTGTTTGATTTTTGATAACTCCAACAGCACTACTGTGGCTTCCAAGATTCCTAAGTTCTAGTCCCTACCTCGTCTAGAATGCTCTTATTCTTTTCCCATTAGAATCTGAGCCCTAGCGCTCTAACTTTCTCTGAGTCCCTGAAATCAGTAAGAGCTCCTTAAATTACACTAGCAACTTCAAATATTTTTTGGTTGCTGTTTGTTTTTTCATTATTTTCTGTCTGAAGTGCTGTAAATTACTTATCCTTGCCAAATCTTGCTCATTCTCTCAATCTACACATCAATATCACTTTTTATTCAGGAAAACTTTTCTGACCCCACAAAAGAGGTTGTGCATTAAAACAGAATGCTGTGTTTCTTCACTGTGTCATTTGTTATGATTGTAATTATCTGTTTAATATCTATTTTCGCCAACGGTGTCTGAGATCCAAAAGAAGGGGGACCATATCAGAACTCTGCATGTATGTCTTCACAGTGCCTTGCCCAGTGCTTGGCATATGATAGATGCTCAATAAATATATTAATATATGGTAAATGAATGGATAAATAAGTCCCAAGAACAACACTGCATTAGAAACAAGTAAACTATTTGAAATCTATCTTTTAAAAGACCATCAAAATATTGAAATTATATAATTCCTAAAGGATCAGAACATTTATATAAAGAAAATTTTTTAACCTATTTTCCAATAGGTAGGTAATTTAATTTATCACTGGTTTATTTTTTAAGCTTCATAGTTTCATAGACAAAATTTTTAATGTTACAAATATCACTATTTAAAAGATTAAATTCATACTACTATAACTCATGTAAGCCTTATAACACAAAAGACATATACCAAAAATAGTTACTTTTGGCTGTGACAGTTTCTTAGATTCTACTTGGTTTTTATGACCTTGAGGGTTTTGAGAAGTACTGGTTAGGTATTTTGTAATATGGCCCCCAATCTTGGATTTGTCTAATGTTTTGTTCATGATCACATTGTGATTCTTGGATTTGATGAGAAAATCCACCAAGATTAACTGCCATTTTCATCACATTATATCAAGGGTGCATATTATCAACAGGATTTGTCACTGTTGTATTGACCTTGACCTGTCCAAGGTAGAGTTTTTCAAGTTTCTCCATTTCAAAGTTACTCTTTCTTATAGCTTTGCAAAACATACTCTTTGGAATAGATGGAGAATTATGTTCTACCACCTTGAAGGCAGAGTATACAGTTAAGTTGTTTGGAATTCTTTTGCACAGGAGGATATTTGTCTGTTCTCTCCCAATTAATCATTTAGTTACTCAGTAATTTATTTTTACCAGCACAGACTCATGGGTATTTATTTTGTCTTCCAGTTATAATCCAGTATTACTTTATTTCTTTTGGAGTTCAAATTGTTCCAGCTTTGGCCATTGGGACTTCAGTTGGCCCCTGTTTCCCTTTGACATATCATTGTGTGTGTGTGTGTGTGTGTGTGTGTGTGTGTGTGTGTTTAGCACGTACTTTCTGACACTACAAGATGCTCTAGTCGCATTATGTTTATTTTCCCCTAGAATCAGCCATTTCTCCAGGAAGCTCTGGTTCCTTTCACTGGAGAATGGTACTAGAGACCTAGGTATGAGTGCTAGGTGGGCTCATTGCTACTAGCGTGTCATTGCTTAAGGGCTCTCAGGTAACCAAACAAGGAAATATAAGTGTGTATACTAGTCTCTCTCTATATAGCCAGCTGTATCAATATTAAGCTAAATGTAACTTCATACTGATGTCTGAAACTCTAAATCATTATCACATAGATTATCCTAGCCTCCTCCCTTTGTTCATTTCTAACCTCCCACTTCAATATTTAGAAACTTAGCTTCCATCCATTTATTTAATTGTTCAGTTCCAATATACATGTTTAGTGATATCAAAATTGTTAATTCATACCCCATGGGAAACACCTTTATCAATTAGAGAGCAGTTATTATGTATGGTATTCCTATATTCAGTCTTTCAGATTCCACAGATTTCCAAAGTTACCTACGTCAGCAGTAGTTTTCTTCCCCCACCATATCAATAAGATTATTTCATACATTTATAATACAATTACATTGTTTTGTCATATTCTGCATTCAATCCTGTGATCCCCTGACCTTTAAATGAATTCTTAGTAAATTTTCATAGATTAAGAATTCACTCTTTGTGCTATAAAGCTCTATAGGTTTTAACAAATTCAATGTGTCTTTTACCCACCATAATAGAATCATACAGAATAATTTCACCACTGTAAAACATTCCCTATTATTCACCCATCCATCACTTCTCCCTAGCACCAATCCCAAAACCCCACTGATCATTTTATCATATCTCTGGCTCTGCCTTTTACAGAATGTCAACTAATTGGAATCATAAAGTAATGTAATGTAATGTAATGCTTTCACAATGGCTTCTTTCACTTAGAACTATGCATTTATCCATGTTTTTTCATAGCTTGCTAGTTTATTTCCACCATGTGTTCATCTGTCACATATTGAAGAACAAGTTGATGGCGTCCAGATTTTGGCAATTATGAATAAAACTCTTTAAACATTAGCATGCAGGTTTCTCTTTTTTTTTAATTATTTTATTTTTGGCTGCATTGGGTCTTCATTGCAGTGCACGGGCTTCTCATTGCAGTGGCTTCTCTTATTGCGGAGCACAGGTTCTAGGGTGGTGGGTTTTAGTAGTTGTGGCTCGGGCTCTGAGCGCAGGCTCAGTAGTTGTGGTGCACGGGCTTAGTTGCTCTGCGGCATGTGGGATCTTCCCAGACCAGGGCTTGAACCTGTGTCCCCTGCATTGGCAGGCGGATTCTTAACCACTGTGCCACCAGGGAAGCCAAGCATACAGCTTTCTGTGTGGACCTAAGTTTCTAAATCAGTTGACTAAATACCTAGGAGCACAACTGCTGGATCACATAAGACATAGTTTAGTTTTGTAAGAAACTGACATACTTTTTGCAAACTGGTATTCCATCTTGCATTACAAACAAGAATGAAGGGGAGTTCCTATTGCTCTGCATCTTTTCCAGGAATTGATATTTTCAGTGTTTTGAATTTTAGTCATTCTAACAGATGTGTAGTGATATCTCACTGTTCTAATCTGAATTTCTCAAATATTTCAATTATATCCAGAGATAAAATAACCTTCCCAAATAAAAATCTTATTGAATGCTACTTCTATAAGATTTTGCTCCATATATGATGTTGCTTTCTTTATATACCATTTTATACATAATTATGGTGGGTTTATTATTGTAAAATGGGAGCTGAGACAGTGGTAGAGTGAATGAAATTAGATGGTTCGGATTACAGATATGAGAATTCTCTCAGGATTTCAGGGAAAAGGGCTGAATGATGTACTATAGGTATAATGGAAATACACAGACATCAGGATATAAAATGTGCAGACCATAGTGGCAAAATCTGTGTACTTGTCATATGCTAGGTTTCTGGCAAGTATTTAGGTGTTAGGATCGCTCAAAACATACAATGCTACCTGCTTATAAAAACATATAATGCTAACCCAAACATAGAAGACTGTTTCATCTTCTAAAACTGAGTAAGCTTCTTAAAGGATACATAAGAACTAGTAACGTATCCAGATGTAGAAGAAACTAGGCAGCCTTTTTTCTAAGGTACCATGCTAGTTTTATTCCAAAGAAACACATTGTTATAAAATATGGCATTATTAAAATAATTGATTTAGTGATTAAAAATGGTTTAGAATCTAGTATGTTTTAAAGTTGTAAAAGCAAAGCTATTTTCCTGAAAATATTTCAATAATAAAAATTTCATGTAGATAACATAAAAGTAGAAAACCTAAACATCACTAAGCAAAACTGGTGTTTGATTAAAAACTGGCCATTACTTAAGAGTAACAATTTTTCCTTTACTATCAGTATCCAAGACTAGCATAAACACACTTCCTTCTACCTTTATGATCCATTGTTATGTTAAATAAAGCATATGGCCTCTTAATCAGAGCGGCAGGTTCTCACAAAGAAGGAACAGGGTTTTTATTTGTTTTCCCAAAAAACAAAAATGAGAAAAATTTTATAAATAATAATTTATAGCTGTGGAAAATGTTATAAATATTTGGGAAATTGTTATAAACAGTGGAAAACTGTTATAAACAATAGTTTTATGTGTAATGCAAATTGTATTCATCAATTAATGAAGTATCAAATTTGGTTTTGTTAACAGTTGTGGAGGAGAATTAGTGCTGGGTAAGTTATCAAATCGAGATTAAGAAATTGCTCTTGTAGTTGGATTAACTGGTTTTCAATTGACATAAATGTCAGAGAAATGATTATGAATGCCTGTTACTGGCAAGGTATTACTAGATATCATCTAAATGTTTATCACATACGTAAAATATGTGATATGTTTAAAGAGCTGACTAAGGATGAAAAATCATCATTAGAGAATCAGTTTGGTTGATAATTTGTTCAGGACAACCAAACTTGTTGAGGTTTACTAATTTATTCTTCTTTTATAAATTGAGAAATTGAATAAAATCCATTGGCTCAAAGAAAGATGGACAAGTAGGAAAAAGGGAGATTGTCTATTTTATAGACATAATTCTACTGAAGGCTCTCTGCTCTATCACTCTGCTGAAAGAGAAGAGTTGAGGAATAAGCCTGTGTAAGTGCAATAAAGAATGATGTCTGCTGAGGCTTCACTGGCTAAGATCAAACTGTGACGATCCACTGAAGTCATGTTATGAAAGAGGTGATCAGTAATCATTATCTGTAAAGGAAGTAAATTCGATAATTTATTTTACCTTGTATCAGTAGAAGAAAGGGGGAAAAGTCTCAGGCCTATCATAGGCAATTCATTTAAATTTTCTTTTTAATTATGAAAGCAACATATTCTAGAATTATTATACATAAAAAACAAAAATAATAGAAAACTCATTTTCCAGGTGGCAGACAATGTTAAAATGTTGGAATGTATCTTTCAGTTATGTTTAGGTGATTGGGTTTCTTGAGTCTGTCTGTCCGTCTACCTATGTATGTATGTATCTATCTATCTACCTATCTATCTGTCATCTCTTATCTAGCTAGCTAGCTATTAATCATCTATCATCTTCATATATCCACGCTACCTCAGTTATATTTAACTGATTAGCCTGACAAATCATTTTTACACAGAATTATTAATCATTAATAATCATTGCATTGATTGCATGGTAGCCATCACATGGATTTTTCTCACAATATTACAAAATGGGACGGTTTCATATTTTTGCTATGTATTAAAAGTAACAACGAACCCTTATATAATTCTTACTATATGCAATACTTCGTTTTAATTATTTTGCTTGAGTAACTTATTTTGTTCCTAACAAACAACTATGAATGAGGCATTAATATCATCCCCATTTCACATCTGCAAAAACTGTGACATAGAGGCCAAATGATTAACCTTCTAGTAAATTGTGGTAGGTAGAATAATGGTCCCCCGAAAATGCTCACATCCTAATTCTTGGAATCTGTGCATATATTACGTTAAATGGCAAAAGGAACTTTCCAAGGGTGAATAAGGTCTAGGGACCTTGAGATTAGAGATGATTCTGGATGATCCTGGTGGTTTCAATCTACTCACAGGAGCCTTTTCTTCTGTGGTAAATAGAAGAAGGGAGATTAAAGATTCAGAGCATGAGAAGGACCATTGCTGGCTTTGAAGACGGAAGAATGGGGAGCATGAGCCATGAAATACAGCTTTTAGGAGTTGAGAATGACCCATCTCCTTTCCTCTACATTCTAAGCAAATAACTCAAGCTGGGACTTTTTGCTCCCTTTTCAGTATTCCACAGTGTGATTTCTGCGTTATGTTACTTAACATGAAGATTAATGCATTGTTCCATTTTTTCCCTTTTCCTTTACCTTTTTCTTATGCTATCTACATGCATTTCCATGTCAATATGTTCTTGTTTCATTGGCATACATTATTTAACTAGAGCAACTATTTCTCTTCCACATATTTCATTGGGGATGCCAAACATATTTTAAAGGTAGCCTTCAATTTGTATCATATTTTTTCAGAGAAACAAAGACATTACAGTGAATAAAATTTGCTTCAACTATTAACTTAAATATTTACTCAAAAATTCTTTGCAACGAAAATGTGAATTAAGCTAAAGTAACATACAGAATTGTATTTTCCAATGAAACCCATAGGAACTAGAGGTTGTATTCACTTTTAAGCTTTACAAATAATTTTAAGGATATAAATAATTGCAAGACAAGCAAACCTGGGAGAAGCTGAAGTTTGCCAGCACCTGCCGCATTAGAATATAAACTGGCCAAGATCTGAGGTCTCTGAGTGATGTATGACAGCACAAGCTTTTATATGGAAAGAAACTATTTCACTTATGAATTGTCTCCACTATTTATTCCAATAGTTACATAATTTTCATGATGTTTTCCAAGGACAATTAATAACCCATGGATTTTAGGTCTGTTGACCATAGGTAATTCCAGAGATACTAAGAATTTTAATAACTCTTGCTAGCAAATATCATCATTATATTTGCAAGAGGTCTGTCTTTGGTATGTTTATAAGGAGATTGAACCAGGTCACCATCTTTCTTCGTTCCCTGGGTTTATTACCTTTGTAAAGACAGAGAACAAGACTGCTCCTAACTATTTTCTTCCCATAAACATTGTGCATATATCTTAAGATTTACTAATTTATTTTCCTTAAAGCCAATCACATTTGGCACTTAAAATATCCAGCTTAAAAATGCTGTTGAAGAAACTTGTTAAAAACATTGGAATTCACAAATTAATTTGCAGTTTAATCAAGTGTTCACAAGTGCCAATTTCTTACATTCTGCTTTTTCCTTTCTTTTTCTTTAGTTAGCTTTTCTCCTCCCCATATACCCCTGAACTCTGAGTTGCTCCCAAGCCTGAGCAAGCACTAAAATGAAGAACAACCCCCATGTACACACACACACACACACACACACACACACACACACACACAGAAATATTACTCAGCCATAAAAAAGAATGAAATCTTGCTATTTGCAAAAACATGGACAGACTTGGTGTTATGCTAGGTGAAGTAAGTCAGACAGAGAAAGACAAACACTGTATTATTTCACTCATACATGGAATTCAAAGAACAAAACCAATGAACAAACACACACACACACAGAAATATTACTCAGCCATAAAAAAGAATGAAATCTTGCTATTTGCAAAAACATGGACAGACTTGGTGTTATGCTAGGTGAAGTAAGTCAAACAGAGAAAGACAAACACTGTATTATTTCACTCATACATGGAATTCAAAGAACAAAACCAATGAACAACATAAAATAGCAACAGAGTTATAAATACAGAGAATAAACATGTGGTTGCTGGAGGGGAATGGGGTGGGGAAATGAGATAAATAGGTGAGGTAGATTACGATGTACAAAAATTCCATTACAAAATAAACGAATCACAGGTATGGAGCGTACAAGAAGGTAAATGTAGCTGATAATAGTGTAATATCTTTGTATGGTGACAGAAGGTAACTAGATTTATCATGTTGATCATTTTGAAATGTATAGAAATATCTGAATCACTGTGTTGTGCACCAGGAACTAACGCAGTGTTGTAGGTCAATTATACTTCAAAAACAAACAAACTCATAGAATAAGAGATCAGATTTGTGGTTAACAGAGGTGGGTGGTGGGGGGATGGGAAACTGAATGAAGGTGGTCCAAAGGTACAAACTCCCAGTTATAAAATAAGTAAGCACTAGGAATGTTATGCGCAGCATGATAAATATAATTAATGTTCTATATGAAAGTTGTTAATGGAGTAAATCCTAAGGGTTCTCATCACAAGGAGAATATTTCTTTTCTTTTTATTTTACATCTATATGAGGTAATGGATGTTCACTAACTTATTGTGAACATTATTTCACAATATTGTGAACAGCAGCTCATTAATTATATAAGTCAAATCATTATGCTGTACACCTTAAACTTATACATTATTGTATGTCAATTATATCTCAATAAAACTGGAAGGAAAATAAATAAAAGCAAAATGAGTATCATTTAAGGAAATAAGAGATTTATTTTACAATCTGTCATTGTACAAGTGTTTTTTTTAAATCAAATATGACATGAAAAGATCACTAAAGTAATAGATTACTAACATAAAAAGATTATTTATTTATTTTTTGGACGCACCAAGCGGCATGTGGGAATCTTAGTTCTCCAACCAGGGATGGAACTTGCACCCCCTGCACTGGAAGTGCAGAGCCTTAACCAATGGACCGCCAGGGAAGTCCCACTAACATGTACTTTATTAAGCAAAATACTAACTTTGTCGCCTAGAGTGCCAACTTACTCATCTTCTCTGAGTCTCACAAAATAAGTATATTTGAGAGAAGCTGTTTATATTTGTATATCCTATGATCAAGATAGATCTCAATGTAACTAAAATAAAATTGCAATCAGCTGAATTACTCGATAATGGAGTAATTCTAGTAAGTCAAGTTTTAGGAACTCTTACAATTTCAAGATTAGAGGTAAATTTTTGACTATATACTGGCTTAGGAGTGAACTATATTATTGTGGTTCTCAGGAACAAATCCCAGTGGATATATTATGAATTGATCGTATTTCAATTCTGTTTTCCTTTGTCACTGGATCTATTTCTTTCAGCATATTATTGTAACAAATAAAAATATAAAATTAATTGTTCAATTTTACTTCCTCTAGGAAAAGACATTTGATTCTACATTTCTTGTTAAGAAAGCCAGTCATGAAATACCTTAAGTGAAAAGTTACATGGCCATATTGAATGTTAAAAAGTAAAAGAAAAGCCAAATAAAAAATAAACACATTTATATGAAAAAGATGTAAGATTGTCAAAAATTATTTGAAGAAAGTGACTATTTAAAGAACTTGCTTTTGATGATGATACTGCCACATTTCTTAGACTATTAAGAACAATGGTGGTAATCTTCTAGCTTTGGTTTCCTGACCCATTTAATAGCATTAAATACAGGTTTCCAGTAAGCTCTGATGTATTACTGGCATCATTTAATAAAGAATAACTTTCTCTCCCAAATCCTTTCCCAGCAGAACTTCTTTCACATAGATTTTGATCTGTTTGCATCCCACTGACTCTTTGGTAACTTTAAAAAAAGTTCTCATTTCCCTTCTTTGACTGTCCTGGTATTAAAACCAGATTACTCTTTAGAAAGATAAATTGCTAAGGCTTGAAGACCACTGTAATTCTCTGCCTCCTAGAGATTACTACTTTTCTTTCCTTGATGGCTACCACCATGATATCAAATTTGTGATAAAAGTAGAAAAAGGTATAGAACTAAAGATAAAGACATGCTTTATTCTTTCCAGACAAGAATCTTGTCTTTTGAGTAAATTACAGTAATCAAATTAAGATTGTAAATGATATATTTTTCATAAATGAGTTATGTATTTTGGGGGCTTCCCTGGTGGCGCAGTGGTTAAGAATCCACCTACCTATGCAGGGGACACGGGTTCGAGCCCTGGTCTGGGAAGATCCTACATGCCGCGGAGCAACTAAGCCCGTGAGCCACAACTACTGAGCCTGTGCTCTAGAGCCTGCAAGCCACAACTGCTGAGCCCGTGTGCCACAACTACTGAAGCCCGTGCACCTAGAGCCCGTGCTCCGCAACAAGAGAAGCCACTGCAGTGAGAAGCCTGCACACCGCAACGAAGAGTAGCCCCCGCTCGCCGCAACTAGAGAAAGCCCGCGCGCAGCAACGAAGATCCAACATAGCCAAAAATAAATAAATAAAATAAATAAATTTATTAAAAAAATAAATGAGTTATATATTTTAAAATTGATGCCTAATATACAAAGTATTTATTTTCAGTGAATATTAATAAAATGCACTAATCTTTTGTTGCAACTTCCTGGTGACTCTGTAAACATTAAATGAGAAAGTGTAAAATATATTCAAAATATTGAGATCAAAAGTGATGATAGCGTACTGTTAGAATTATGATACTGAAATGTTTGTTCTTCCCTAACAGAAAATAGAGTTTTGGTCAGTTGCTGAATTTTAAAGTTTGAACCTTCAGGTTTATTTTCAAGCCTTTTCTTCTACACAAAAATAAAGCATAAAAACTATTTGCATACAGTACCAACTTCTTGTTTAGTTTACATGTGAATAATAGCAAACAAGGTAAAGATATGTTTCAGAAATTTAAGTAGCATTTTTTGATTAAATTTGATTTTAGGTTGATTTTAAATAATCAATTCAATGGAAAAAATCCTTTGTATATAGAGCCATCATTTTCAAGCCTATCCATTTTTTTTTTCTTGATTTGCCATTTATTTAACCCATGGTTTCTAGAAGACTCTTTTTAAAAAAAAAAAAAAATTCATTTATTTATTTATTTTTGGCTGCATTGGGTCTTCGTTGCTGACCGCAAGCTTTCTCTAGTTGCGGCGAGCGGGGGCTACTCCTCGTTGCGGTGCGTGGGCTTCTCATTGCGGTGGCCTCTCTTTTTGCGGAGCACCGGCTCTAGGTGCGTGGGCTTCATCAGTTGTGGCTCGTGGGCTTAGCTGCTCCGGGGCATGTGGGATCTTCCCAGACCAGGGCTCAAACCCATGTCGCCTGCATTGGCAGGCGATTCCTAACCACTGTGCCACCAGGGAAGTCCCGTAGAAGACTCTTTTTTCTTAATTGAAGTATAGTTGATTTACAATATTATACTACTTTCAGGTGTACAATATATTGATTCAATATTTTTATAGATTATACTCTATTTAAAGTTATTACAAGACAATGGCTATATTTCCCTGTGTTGTATAATAAATCCTTGCTGCTGCTTATCAATTCTATATATAACTCAATAATAATTTTGTGTTAAATATATAATTGATCTAAATATCTATAATCTAACATTCTCTCCAGTCTTAAGATTTTCTTTTATATATAAATTCTTACACCTGTGTGGCATTTCAATTACAAAATGCAATATTCATACCCAACTGTATATTAAGATTGCTTAACAAATAATATACCCTTATCTTTCATATTAAAGCATAATGGTCAGTAGGAACCTATGTCAGTTCGAACTTGTATTATAAAATGAGAGACTTGGAAATCAAAACTGAGACTTAGATCTTCATTTATAGCCCCAATTTATTATGACATTTGGTTTATAATCAAGATTTGCTTTGTAGGGAAGCCTAAAACAATCGTACTGTATTTCTAATGAATTTATTTTGTAATTATCTTAGTGTAACTCATAAAGCAGCTTCTATATGGTGTAATACTGGTATAATTGGATTACTTGTAAGAAAATCTATAATAATAATATCAATGATCAAACATATTGGGCGAGTGAGCATAAACCTCCACAAGATAGTCTTCCGATAGAAGCTAATTGGCTGGGGGAGTAACTAGACTTAGTTAACGATCAATTAATTGTTACAGGTTAGAGAATTAGAAAAAGTCTGTTGTGCATGTACTCATGCTTCTGGATGGAAAAAAATGCTAAATTGAGTGTGTAAATTTTTGCGAAATAAAATATTGTGTTTGTGTCCATGCACCTCTTACCTAAGAGCATAGAACATTATGATAATTACACCACAACAATGGCTCATTATCCACAGGAGCACCTTGAATTTGGATTTGTTTTCAATGACCACAGAGTACAATGCTATCTATAGGTTATTTCACAATGTACATTTATTAATGTCTCATCAGAGGCAAGTCAATGTGGATAGATCAATGCAAATACATCAATAAATCTGAAAATATCTTTTTCACTATCAATAAGTAGGAAACTGTTACCTTCTTCAGGGTGAAAAAAAACCCAAAACATTTTGAAAGCCAGTATTTCTTTTAGCTTTTCATTTTGTTTCCATCTGGAGTCACATACTAAATAGTCCATCTTAGGTCAATGCATGCTTTTTCCTATCTTTGTTTCCTGACATGTAGTCTAATTACCTGCTGAGTTTGTTTTATCCATTTTTCTAAAGCTATGTTGTATATGCAGGTCATTTGCCATTCCTTCCCTTCCTCCTGAAATAATTTTCTGTCTTAGTTGGCCAAAACAGGGCAATAAACTTTTTCTTCAGTAAATGTCTCTTCTTTAAAAGTAAATTCAGCTTGATCTTGAACTCTAGACAAATGTCAATGTTGGGGCTCCAAAAGTGTTGTAGTCTGAGTTATAGAAACACATAGGTTGATGCAAACTCCTCAGAGAACAGAGTATACAGAGTGGCAACATGGAGTAGGAAAAAAATGGAGTGAATGGCAGAAAATAAAGAAGGAAAAAAATTCAGTTATGTTGGCGCCAAAGGAAGAAGAAAAACATGTAAAATAGGAAGGGAAAAAAGAGGGGAAAGAGGAGAGAGAAAAAGGGAGGTTAGAAGATAGATTAATTAATATCTTCAGAATAGGAAAGTAAGTACAGTAGTAGAAACTATTTCCTTTTCCTGAACATAGATACAATCATATGCAGTAACAGTCCTGTTGTAGGAGAATCCTAATAAATAGAAGGAGATAAAAAGAGAAGATCAACATATAAATATCACAGGAAGGCATACATCTAGATATGCGGACTATGAGGCTCCAGGGAAAGAAGAATAACAAATATTTAAATATTTAGGCTTCAGGGAATTCTTAGCTATATCAGGTCACACTCTTCTTTGCAAGAGAACATCTTAGGTTTCCTGAGAGAAGCAAACAGCACAGTAAACTTTGGGAAGTTTTCAGTCTCCTTGGGCATGGAGATTATGAGTTTTAAAAAGGAAGGAGAAAATGTCTGCCAGTAATTTCTGAGCAGGAACTTGACTCTGAGGAAGAAGAAAATCCAAACACTTAGATGAGGGTGGTAATCACTGATCAAGTTCACTTCTGAGTGACTATTAGTAAATTCCAGGTGGCCTCTGGTTAAACTTAAAACTGAGAGATCATTACAGAGGTCAACAGTGCTAAAAGAACTGTCTTCTGTGTATGATCCTAGTAGTCATCACATATGAGAGGCACAATTAATCACGTTTAAGGGCCATTATTTACACAAAACACATGCTAAATAACAGGAATCACACTGTAATTAAAAAGAGCCAAAACAATATCAGTAGCAGAGAACAGACTTGAAACTTGGGAATAAATAGCAGCAGATAGATGTCAAATTGCCTTAGCCTTCAATTTTGTTCCTAGAGGAAGTCAGTGTAGTTACTGAATGACAGCGCAATGTAGACTACTGAGGGCTAAGAAGTTCTGAATGCTAGGAACAGTGAGTAGAAAGTCCTAAAAAGCCCCCCACGCACACATTTAACATCTGTAAAATTAGAGTGCATTGTTCTTGACACCTACCTTAAAGTTGTTTTAGGTCAGATAGCAGTCGTGGAATTTTCACTGCCTGTTCATGCAAGCACTTGATTGTTTGTCCTGCTGGCGTAAGAGTATAATTGCAACTTCTTGTTACAAAAGTCAAGAGATTATTAAAGAAACACTTCGGGGAAAGAATATGAATTTTACTTGTTGTCTGAAAACCTTTTATTAAACCTTCCAGTAAGATCAAGTAAGCAACAGCATCCAAATATGCAGGGAGGGTGACAGTGCCTTAGAAAATACCTCAAGAGAAAAGCACTATTATAGGAAACGGTGCATCATCAGTGCTGCATAGCAAATTATGGCCTGTGCATAAACATATATATCAATGTCTCTAAATCAAAAAATGATCCCTAAGAGTCAAGTTAAATGTGCAAAAGTATTAAGAATATCTTAGCAAATATATTTTGTTTATATTATCCTTTTTATATTTTTATTTTATATTTTATATTTATATTTATATATCCTTTAAATATATCCTATATTTATATATTATCCTTTTTATATTATCCTTTATATCCTTTTTATTATCCTTTTAAAATTAATATTATCAAAATCTCAGTGTAATTCTAAGAATTCTTTCAGTGACTTTAAATTTCTAAAGTATAAGAAATAATAGGTTGACAGTATTTTTTCTTTTATACTGGTTCATGAAATAGGACAGGTGTTACAATCCATGATACCTTAGATTTGATGAAAAAGAAGTGTTTAAAGTACTAGATGAATAATGTGGAAGACCCATCATGATTGTTGAAATAACCAAGGATATCTGAAGAAATGAAAAGTCATTCTTTATTAGCTGAAGTGAAGCAAAGAAGACAACCTCCACAGAAACTGCTTCAAAGTGATTAAGCAGAGAAAGATTTTTATAGTGTTTTGAGGAAGCAGAAGTACTCTGCAGATATGTAGCAAAAATTCACAATAAAAATAACAAAAAATACACACAAAATTTCAAGTTCTCAGGCATACAAGATTATAAGAAAACAGGACGTCTGTTGACAAGAGGGGTAAACAAAAGGAAAAGTTGGGTATGGACACTTGTAGTTCCCTTGAGAATTGTGTGAGTAGTTATTTTTCAGCAACATTTCTTGAGCCCAAGTGGAATTTTCCACCTGAGGTGAAGGAAGCCTGGGGGAAAATGTTAGGTGAACAGAAATATTTATGATAGTTCTGGAAAATACAGTCTTTCAGGGTAGACACTAACTCACATGATAGAAGAGATGGTGCATATTTTTTTTACTTACCATTGTATACCTAATGCTTAGGAGACTATCGGAAATATAGTATAAATTCAATAAATATATATATTTATTTATTTTTAGTTGGGGAGGAAATTTAAGTGTAATACCTAAAACTGCAATTAAGGTTTTGTTATATTGTACTAATAAAATCTCCTGAAGAGTCAACATAGTTTCTCTCTTTGTTGGAAAAGTTTGATCTTAGAGGTTTTTTCTTTTAATTTATTTTATTGTAAAAACACATAACATGAGATCTACCCTATAAACAAAATTTAAGGACATAATACAGTATTGTTAACTACAGGCACAATATAGCACAGAAGATCTCTAGAACTTATTCATCTTGGGTAACAAACTTTATGCCCATTGACTATCAATTCTCCATTTCCGTATCTCTTGAACCCCTGGCAACCGCCATTCCACTCCCTGATTCTATGAGTTTGATTATTTTAGGTATTTCATGTACATGGAATCATGCAGTACCTATCCTTCTGTGACTGGCTTATTTCACTTAGCATCAAACCTCAAGGTTTGCCCAAATTGTCACATATTGCAGAATTTCCTTTTTTTTTTAAGAGTGAATAATATTCCATTGTATGTGTATTTTATACTTTATCTATTCATAGTCAGTCAAAGTTAAGGTTGTTTTGACATCTTGGCTATTGTGAATAGTGCTTCAATGAACATGAGAGTGCTAATATCTTTTCAAGATCCTGATTTCAATTATTTTGGATAAATAGAAGTAGGATTGCTGGATCATACAGTAATATTTTTTTTGAAGAACTTCTACACTATGTTTTCCATAGTGGCTGTACCATTTTATATTCGTACCAGCAATGGTTCCAATTTCTCCACATCCTTGTCAACACTTATCTCTCTGTTTTTTAGATAATAACCATCATAACAGGTATGAAGTGATATCACATTATGATTTTGATTGCATTTCTCAGATGATTAATGAGGTTAAGTATGCCAAGTTCCCTCAGCATTCTAAGACAGTCAAGACAAAATCCAGCTCCAGAAAAGACGTGGCACTGGATGTATGATGCAACTCTTTCCCTCCCCAGGGAGAAGATAGGAGCTTGGGTTTATTCATCTACTTGCTTGTGTTGAGTGGGGGGAGTGGGTATGATGAGTTCCACCACAAAGCTCTGTCTCTGTTCTTACTAGCTCCCAGATGTCTAGATCATGCTGAGTCCTATCAGCACTTTGAGATTAACAAGGTAGAAATGAGTCCTTTGAGTAGCCCCTGGAAAAGTTGGAGTGTTGGAATTGTTGAGGCTTAGGATGGACCACCCTAAAATATGCCATGACACAACAGCATACTGAATGTTTTGAGTTGAAGTTGCTTGAGAAGCAGCCAATGCAAGAAAGAAACTCTGTCTCTCCTCTGTCCCCCTGAAAGCAGGAAATACATCTCTTACATGAAGGGTGCGCCCCCTGCATCTGGAAGTAGAAGGACACCCTTAACACAAGAGAGGGAATTCAGAGCCAAGAAGCCTGTTCAAACAAACCTTGTTACTTCTTTAATTTACTACCCCAAGCCCAAACTCTGTTTCGATTCTTCACTAATTAAGCATCCAATGTCTAAGTTGCTTTGTCTTCTCAATTCATCATAAATTTGTTTCTTTGTCTAAAAAGTATAAAAGCTGCCTGCTTTGGCCACTTCTTAGGTCCCATTTCTATGAGCCTTCCATTCACATGGATCAAAATCTGTTTCTTTTTCTCCTGTTAATCTGTTTTGTGTCAATTTTACTGTTAGTTCAGCCACATGAACTCAAGAGGGGTAAAGGGGGAAGTTTCTTTCCCCCCCCCCCAGTAGAAACACAGACAAACTCTTTCCCTCCCCAGGGAGGAAATTAAAACTTCTGTGTTCCAGAGAAATGTCCAGCTTTACTGATATCTCCAAATTGCCCTACAAAATGCCCAATTAACTCCCACTCCAGTACTCCATGAATCTCCTGTTCTCTTCAGTCTGTTTCTAACTCTATTCTGTTCCTCAGTCGCTGTGCCAATTCTTGCATCTTGCTGTGCTAGTTTAATTTTCATATTACCCGATTGGCCCTATTGCTATCTGTAGGGCTAGTCCCTTCTTGTTTTTCATTTTCATTGTCGTTTTGGCTATTCTTGACACTTTTTTCTTCCATATAAATTTTGTGATCAACTTATGCAGTCCCCAAAAGAAAAAAAACCAAAACCAAAAAACAATACACTGCTGGGTTCAGAATTTCATTAAATGCGACTTCTATGAGGTATCTAAAATGCTCACTCAGAAGAGGAGGTAGAATGGTGGTTTCCAGGCACGGAAGGAGAAAGAAATGAAGAGCTGTTTAATACGTATAATGTTTCAGTTATGCTAGATAAATAAGTTCTAGAGATCTGCTGTGCAGCATGAAGCCTACAGTTAACAATACAACACTGTACACTTAAAAATTTGCTGAGAGGGTAGATCTCATGTCAAGTGTTCTTACCATGATAAAAAAAAAGAAATATAAAAAAAAAAACTTGACAAACAAAAAGGGAGTTCCTTGGTGGCCTAGTGGTTAAGACTCTGGGCTTTCACTGCCGTGGCCTGGGTTCAGTCCCTGGTTGGGGACCTGAGATCCTGCAAGCCATGCAGCGCAGCCAAAAACAAACAAACAAAAAAACCCACACACACAAAATTTGTTTTTATATGTATTATATATTACACACACACATAAACACACATACACATGTATATGCACTCTATTTTTAAAGAATACTTATATTCATTCTGGAAAACTTCCTAAGTGATCTGACATATTCACCTGCATTCAAGGACATTGTTTTGACAGAATTAAGTTGAATTTTCTCCTTAACGTCTCTTGTATATCTAATATGACTATCTTTGATCTTTCTCTTCTCTTTACTGGCATTTATTTCTTTGTTCTCTTTTTTTGGATTTTTGTAAAAAATGCATTGACTTTCATTTTCATTTAATTTTTGACTATGCCTCATACTGCATCTTTGTTGTCATATTTCTGATGTCTCTTTGTGGTTTTCTTTTAATCTAAATATTCTATTCCATTCAGCTTTTAATCTTTTAAACCTATTCTACCAACACTGTCTTTTTTAATCTTCTTTTGGTGTTCCTTTTTGTATGGCTCTTGATCTTTTGGCTTAGTTTCCCACTTTATCAAAAATGACTCACCATCCTGCTTTGTTTTATGATTAAGAATCTTAGATGAAAATTATTTTATAATAACTGGAAGAAAGTTGTCAGTGGTATAAAACATTTTAATGACATGCTAATTCATTAGTTTAATGTCAGATTCAATTTAATTATGAGGTGTTCTCTTGTGTTGATTGAATTATTTCACATGAATAACAAGCCTACTTCATCCATGTACTACCTTCCATAGAAGAAATAAGGATTCCCCAAAAGCACAAAACAGGTGGAGAGCAATCCAGTTAATAGTTGTCTATAGTGTGAAAAAAAGGGAAGGAATTATTCTCCCTGTTCACATGAAACTTACTTTTTATTTCTTTTATAGTCTTGTACATATATATTTAACACTGTCAATAGCTTTAATGGCAATATTTTCAAAAATGATTCATAAATGTATGGAACAATATTGCTAAGTTACAGTAATTGAATGTAATATTACATCAAAAATCATTGGAGATATATAAACCTCAAACATTGCTGGAAGCAGAGAGAGCTAAATAAGCCACAAACTGTTAAAATAAACATTGCGAAAAAGTGTAACTGCAGGTTACCCTTCTTGGCGTTAAGTGCTTTGAAACTCAGGACTAAAAACTAGAATATCAAACAAGTAGGCATATTTTTTCTTACATTATATATATACCTTTAATGTGTATATAGAGGTTTATGTATAATTATACATATACATATATCAGTTACTTTTTTTATTAACCACTGTACTAGATATTATTAACATACTGTAGTATAATACATGATTTTTACTTCATTTTGTTTGTTTGTTTCTGGTATTGCCTTCACATCTAAAGCTTATTCAAACCTTGGCTGAAAACTTCCTACGAGTAAAAGTCTATGCTGTGTTTTGATATCTAAAGATGAATAAAGCAGAGTGATTTTCTTCCTAGGGTGTGGGTAATCTAAAGGGGAAGACAGGCATAGAATCATAATGCAAATTGAGAACATTGCTATTTGGAACAGGGAGAAATAAAATGTTCTGGGAAAATAGGCCAGGGGAGAATCAATTTATATTGATATGACTATGAATTTATTGAAGACTGAACAATTATACAGATATAATTTATGATGGCCCATTGAAAAAATTATAAAAGAAATGACCTTTTCTTGAGAGAGAGTCTATTACGGGCTGATTTATGTTCCCCCTAAATTCATATGTTGAAGCCCTAACCCTTGGCTCCTCAGAATGTGATTGTATTTGGAGGTAGGTCCTTTAAAGAGGTAACTGAATTAAAATGGTTTTGTTATTGTGGGTCGTAATCCTATATGACTGGTGCACTTATAAGACGAGATTAGGATACAGAGAGAAACCAGATACCTGCACACATAGAGAGACGGCCATGTGAGGACACAGTGAGAAGGTGGCCATCTCTTCAAGCCAAGGAGAGAAGCCTCAGGAGAAATCAAACCTACTAATGCCTTGATATCAGACTTCTAGCCTCCAGAACTGGGATAAAATGAATTTCTGCTGTTTAAACCACACAGTCTGTAATATTTTATTGTGGCTGCCCTAGCAAACTAATATGAGGCCTTAATCTTTTAAAAAATAATTGTCAGGAATTCCCTGGCGGTCCAGTGGTTAGGATTCCGCACTTCCGCTGCAGGGGGCACGGGTTTGATCCCTGGCTGGGGAACTAAGATCCCGCGTGCTTTGCACCATTACCCCCCAAAAAATTGTCAGCTTTACATCTAATGTTTTATCTTTTGCTCTTATGTACTTTAATTTCTATGTTCTTGATAAAGAGTTGTTGGTAAGTACAATAAAGTATTTTAATATTAAATAATTTTTTATTTTTAACATATTACTGCTATCATCATAACCAAGTTTCTTTCTCCCCAAATATAAGTTCAAATCCCTTTTGGGGAGAGAGATTTCCAACAAAATCTGAGAGGTATCACCAGACATATTTTGGTTTAAAATTTTTCCTGTGTTCAGAAGCATGAATATTATAAAGATTTTTGTTTCAAGTTCAACAAAACCTACTTATACTGTTCTAAATTGGTTCAGTGTTTCTGGTTTAATCAATGCCTAAGACAAGGACCAGATGTCTTCCTTGCGCTTTTTAAGCTTCTGTTTAGAGGTGAATAATGGTATATTCTTGAGGATGGATACCTCAAGATATTTATTTATATAACATCCACAGAACCTAGCACAGGGTTTTGCATGGTAGATATGCACACTGAATTAAATATGAATGTGTACATGCAGTGTATATGTGTGTGGCTGTGTGTGTGTTGTGTGCTACATTGTCATTTTTCTTTACTTTCATTTAACAATTTATTACCAAAAGACTCAAGCACAAGTTGGTAGATTAACCTGCATTTCATTAATTGTCTCACTGAGATGTGCAAGCATGGCTGGAAGATGTCTTGGCAGGACTGTTGTAGAATTGACATATTTGAGATTCAGATTTCTATTTTAATAGCTAAACTTTATTGAGCTTATACTATATGCTAAGACTGTAAAGAGTGCCTTACGTATGTTAATTCATAAAATTTTCTTCCTTACCGTAATACTGTAATTTGTAAAATATATTTCTCATGTACTGTTTTTGGTCTTCTTCCTCAGTTCTTGGCTCATAGCTCCCAAATCATTGGAATTTCCTGAGAAATAAGAGTAATGGGAGCATCTTTTGTCATAATATTTGGTCTCTTGTCCTCAGTTCCTGAAAATGCTTCAGAGTCATAAAGGTGAAATGGGTGTCTTGTGATTCATGACAAGCCCCTTTCTACCAGAACTGGGTTTATGTTTTAAAAAGGTGACTTTTAGAAAGCATCTAAGGATGGAGCCTGTTACCATAAATTAGATGGTTGGAACATTCAGTCCCACCCCACCCAGAGATAGCATCCCATTCCACAGGCTCAGTCCCAAAACACTGCCCTCCACTTCACATGCCAATCACAAGCCCAGGTTGTTACCTGTGCTTCTGATGGACTGGCTACAAGTTCAAGTTTCTAAAAAACTCTCCAACTCAGGATATCAGTTTAAGTCCAGGTTGCTACCTGTACTTCCACCAACTGCCTATAAATCAGACATTCCCACAGTCCCCTCCTTGGGTTTGATTAATTTGCTAGAGAGGCTCACAGAACTCAAGAAACTCATTTACTCCCTAGATTACCAGTTTATTACAAAACATATTAAAGGGTAGGAATCAACAGACACATGTAAAAAACATAGGATGAGGTCCCAAACAGGGAAGCTTCGGGTCTCATGGTGCTTGGGGCCCAGCCCAGCATGGTAGCACTTGGAAGTGTTTTGGTTTCCCCAACCTGGAAGCTCTCTGAACCCTTCCATTTGGATTTTTATGGAGGCTTCATTACATAGGCATGATTGATGAACTCACTGGCCATTGGTGATTGATTCAACCTATAGCCCCTCTCCCAAACAGTATGATTCTTTCGAATGTAGCTGTCTAGTTTCCCCAAAATCATTTAAGAAGAGGCTGGGGGCTTCCCTGGTGGCGCAGTGGTTGAGAATCTGCCTGCCGATGCAGGGGACACAGGTTCGAGCCCTGGTCTGGGAAGATCCCACGTGCCGCAGAGCAGCTGGGCCCGTGAGCCACAATTACTGAGCCTGCGCATCTGGAGCCTGTGCTCCGCAACAAGAGAGGCCACGATAGTGAGAGGCCTGCGCACCGCGATGAAGAGTGGCCCCCGCTTGCCACAACTAGAGAAAGCTCTTGCACAGAAACGAAGACCCAACAGAGCCATAAATAAATAAATAAATACTTAAAAAAAAAAAAAAGAGGCTGTATTTTCCGTATTATATATTCCTGCCTCCTTTGTCATAGATTAATTGATTGCCTAAGTATTGGTTCATTTCTGGACTCTCTATTTACTTCCAGTGAATGGATAAAACAACTTTGGTGTATCCATGCAGTGGAATGCTATTCAGTGATAAACGTAAATGAACTATCAACTTACACATACTTGGATGACTGTTAAATGCATCTTGCTAAGTGAAATAAGTCAGTCTGTAAAGGCTACATTCTTAATAATAACATTTACACATTCTGGAAAAGGTAAAACTATTGAGACAGACAGTAGATCAATGGTCATTGCAGGTTTGAAGAAGGGGGAAAGTTACATAAGTCAAGCACAGGGAATTTTTTAGGGCAGTGAAACTATTCTGTATGACATATAAATGGCAGTGTAAATGGCAAAGTGCATTTTTTCATGTTGGATGCATTTTTTTATATGTTAAATGGTGGATACATGACATTACACATTTTTCCAAACCCTTAGAACCATGCAGAATGCAGTGAACCCTAATGTGTGGTATGGGAATTTTAAAAAATCAATTAGGGGATCAGGGAATGCCAGTATGCACAGGAAACTATAAAAAAATTAATGTTTTAAAAAGTGTGAAAAAGACTCCTTGCTTGGAGTGGGAGAATGGTGCTGCTCTAAGTCACTTTGGATATTACCGTAGACTGTAAGACTAAAGACAAAAGGCATGCAGGATAAGCACTGTATTTTATGTGATAAAGTAGTTTCCCATGGGGATATGGGTTAACAATTCTGAAACCACTATACATGTATATTAGAAATGAGCAACTAAGTAAATGGATGTTGGATTGTGGGAGAAAGCTTTCTAACTGTTGGAGTAGTAGGTTACAGACAAGCAAGGAGAAGAGACTAGAACCATCCAGGAGGTGATGGACTAGAGTTGGAGACATCAGTATGAGCTCATATTTAACGAAATATAGATACAGGTGGTTAAAGATAGAAATATTTATAAATACTTGTACATACACTGGTTAGAAAACACATATGTTTCCTTGCCCTCTCAGATAAAATGGTCTGAAAACAATGATACTCCAGTAGCAAGAAACATACCTAGTGCCCATATCTTGGTTTCCAGTAACACTCTCCAATATGAGAACAAGGGATTCTTGGAAAAATCAGTGATTCTAGGATTGTGGAAATATACAAGATGGGCCTATACATCTTGCAGTTCTGGAAAGTAAGAAAGGGCCAAAAGAGACAACAGCGACCAAAAAAAAAAAACCACTACAATGATATGAATACATTAATAGGACTTAGGAACCAACTGAAAGAGCTCTCAGTGGTCAAAGTCTGAATAATCTAAGCAAAAAATAAGTAGTTTGTATTGGATTATAGCCCAGCTCAGTTGACCCTTGAACAGTGAGGGGGTTTGCAACCTCCCCCTACCCCATGCAGTCGAAAATCTGCATAAAACTTTACAGCTGGCCCTCCTTATACTGGGTTCAGCATCAACTGATTCAACCAACCATGGATTGTGTAGTACTGTAATATGTATTTATTGAAAAAATCCACATATAAATGGACTCGTGCAGTTCAAACCTGTGTTGTTCAAGGGTCAACTGTAATTTATTCTCCACACTCAAGGAAGTTGATTGTAATGCCCCATTCAAGTGTGGACTGCACACAGTGAATTCCTTCAAAGAGAAGATCATAGAAAGGGAGGGAAAAAAGTAATGTAACAGTAGAAAAACATGAGAAACACTACCTCAGCCAGATGATCAACAGTATCATCAACAGTGATAAGCTGTTTTGACTTCATGTATCTTTTTTATTATGTTCCATAGTAGAGGTAAGATGTAATAACTGGTGAAAGTAGGTGTGAGGTAAATGGTAATTTTCTTACTATTTTTTATAATTTTTCTTTAAATCTAAAACAAAAAGGCTATTAAAATAATAATAATGATTGTAGATTTAAAACCTAAATGTTTACCTCTTTATATTCTATTTCCTGCAAAATATATAATTTTGTTCCCTTCAACCTGAGGGAGTGTATTAGATCCATTTCTGGCCCCATTTCTACTCCTCCATAGTCCATACCAAGTTGTTTAATTCCCTCTTCCTGTTTTTCACAAACCTCTTTGCCTTACAAAATCCAATGTTTAGAAGCCAATGCAATGGCCTAGGTGAGAGATGATGGTAGTTGTGGTGGAGGAACTAAGGTATTTCGAGCTTTATTAATTTAAGTGATTTTTATATTAAAGACATTTTAATTGTTAATCATTATTAAATCTTTAAAGACTCAATAGACATACATATTAAACAAATTACAAACACTTTACTGCTATAGATACAAGTAAAAATGTGACAGAGAGAATTAAAAAAGAAAACTGATTCATGTATTATATTTTAGGGACATAAAATATTTTTATAAAATTTAGTAATTTCATAAACTATCCAAAACAAATTCTATTTCCAAAATACAAGTTAACAAATTGTCCTAAAGTAGACACACACTCTTCTGATGTAGATGATATACTTCCTTTATAGTGCCCATTTCAGTAGTGTTTATAATTAATTGATAGTAAAAATAGTACCTTTGTATAAAAATATTTGAAGTATAATATGAAATTGTCCATTGTCTGTCAAATGCAAGAAATTTATTAATATAGCCCATAAACTTGAGATCCATTGTTCTTTTCTCAAATTTAGATCAAATACACTGCTATAATCATTAAGAAAATATCTCAAATAATAAGATCATTCAGAAACAAAGGCAGTAGAATAAGAGCATTTTAACGTTCACGGCTTAGTATAAAATAAAGACTAAGAGCATCTTTAACTTTTCAAAGCCTGTACACTCATAAAATTATATCACCTAAATGTCTTTTTTTTTCTGTTAATGTGAAATGGGTTAATATTTTCTTGATAATTTACAATATTTCTTTTTCTCTTAGGCTCTTCTCTTTGACAAAGAAAGTAATGACAGGTAAGAAATTTCAAAGTAAGTATGTGAACACATAAACATTTTTTTGTAATTATTTTTTTCTTTCACAAACTACTGTCCTAATGGGAAACTTTTATGACATTTTAAATTAATATCTTAGAATTATATGATTTCTCCCATTGCAAGTAAGGCTTCCCTTACTTGTCATTATTCAAGAAATATGCACCAAGAAATTTTACTACATTTTAGCTTTATATTAAATAATAGCACTGCCAGAATGTACCTGGTATTGATTTGAAGTTTGAGTGTTAGGAATGATGTGAGTGACTAGAGCATTATTGTAGGTTGCATTTTTTGAGAAGAGTTGGTAAAACAATATTAAGTCCTTCCTATATTGTTAAAGGAAAAAAAGTATTCTTTTACTTCCATGTATGTATACGTGTGTGTGTGTGTGTGTGTGTGTGTATATATATGCATATATATATATATACTTCTTTTTTAACTGGAAAGTATGGTAGCTATGCTGGAGAAGAAAATGTAACTACCTTTAGCATGCGTTCCCCTTGTTACATTCTGCTTTATGCCCTTTTGCCTCCTCCACCAAACAGCAAATTGTGAACTGAGGACCTCTTGTTCCACTAAACACCTGGTATACTGCTAGGTTGTGAGTAATTTTGAAAGATATTTAATATCAGTCTTTTAGGATTTAATTTAATGAAAACCACCAAAGCCAATAAATCCCATGCTGGGAATCAACTCTAAAAATATTTTATTGTGTAAGGGGGAAAAAAAAATCTCTAAAGTGCAACTTTCTTTTAAGCATCTTAGACATTTCTTAGATTCAGTTTATCATTAATAAGAACTCTGGTGTGCTAGCACTTTTATTTTATTCAGAACTATTTGAAACATGAATATTCATTAACATGAATTTAAAGAAGTATGGTCAATAATTTTTCTTTTTGGTTTGGTTTACAGTATTTTTAGCTTCAGGTCATGGTGTAGATAATGTTGTTCAAATTGAGTTCACTGAACTATAAAGTGTGGGTGTCTATTCGAGAACTGTTAGAAAAAGCTTTATGCACAAATGACTGTAGGAGCAATCTGTTCATGTCCAAAATAGCAACCCTGTTACTTGCCCTGTGGTTCTAAGTATGAGGCATATGGACTCCATTTCTATGTATATCTGAGGCTGTAAATCAAATCAAAATAAAAGTTCTTTTTCCTCCTGTTTATCATCATAACAGTAAAAACAAAAGTGTGTAATTTTCTTTTTAAATTTTATTTTATTTTTTAAGCATGACGTTCATTTGACATTTCATTTCATATATTATAGTCAAAAGGGGTCATTATTAATGTTTAAATAAATGTCTTCATATGGTATAACATTTGAAATTCTTTTTAAAATGAAGTTTAAAAAATGATAGTTTAGTAATTTTTGTATAAGTAGACTGAGTAATTTCCAATGGTATTCATTTGATGAAAATGATATATGTTTTGTAATAATATTTTAAAGATTTAAAGGCCTTAAACCTTCAAATATTTTCTCATATTTAACAACAACAACAAAAAACAATAGCTGTAAAACACTAAATATTCAACATTTACATCTTGTCTGCAAACTACATTCATCTCTAATTTACCAAATTGTGAACACTGACTTCTGGTAATTTAAACATATGGAAAACTTGCATAATTTTTTTTCAAATTCTGTACAACAGATGGAGAGGATTTGCTTTAATTTAGGCACTCCTCACGTCGGGCATCTAATAAAACCCCATGTTTGATGTTCTCATTTAACAGAAGAGAAATTGATAGGCTACAGAGAAGACTTTTAAACTTCCAATTACTTTCATTCTCCTATTGATGGTGATGCCAGGGTGTCTGGCAGGAACAGTGTGGGCTGCAGTGGGGAAGAAGGCCCAGAAAGGCTATGTTTGAAGTTTCACTTTTAACGGCTCCCTTTACAATTTATCTGAAGTTATGAATTTCTTTCTCTTTCTGATGGCCATTTTCTAATTCCCTGATGTTCTTTCATTCTCTTTTCACTTCTCATTTCTTATGTATTCTGTGTTTTCTTTCTCTTAACATCATCCACCTAGAATGTAAGCATTATTTCCTGACTCTCTAAAAAATTTCCTCAACACTTTTACTACTCTCACTGGCCTTGTTATTTCCTATCATAACCCACCTTAGTATTGATTTACTTCTAAATTTGAATTTTAACATTGAAGCTTTGCCAGAGAAATGTTTTACCTGGGGATATATTTACTAGGTTCTTGATATATGTCATACAGTAATGATGCTACTTTATGCAGTTGGTACCACAAATATTTTAGGAGCTTCCATTACATAAAAACCATTTAACAAACACAGTGCTATGACCTGGATGATTTACTTGACCAACAGGTAAAATCATAAGTCCTGCATATGAAATTAAATATTTGGCTGACTATAAAAAAAATCTATTCAGTGATACTGATTTATTTAATAAGAACCTCATTCATAGCACGAATATCACATTTTGGTAAATTGCACCACTCTTCCTCTCATTTGCTCTGTCAAAATCTCTCTGTCATTCCAAATAACTATCTCATTTTGCCTCAACCACCATATCTAAACCACCTATATAACTGCCCTTGCAACATCCATTACACTGCCAACTTTTCTCCATCTCATCTGTTACCACACCAATCCAAGCTGCCATCATCTTCTACAGAGATGTTTACAAAACCCTTCTAATTGATCTTTCCTCTTATAATGTGCTGTGCCACAATGTACCCTCCAAATATCAGGCAGAATTATTTCTCTAAATCAAATAAATTTTAAGAAGGTGCTTATTAACTCCCAGTTTTCTTCTCAAATGTCATCACATAGAATTGCTTTCTTTGACCATCCAATATAAAAAAAAAAAAAATTTGGTGCGCAACTTTTATTTTCTAATAAATTTATTTATGAGTCAAGAGCACATTGTTTCTCAGTCTTACACACCCAGTTCCCAGTGTGTTAAAAGTTTAAAAAGTAAACAATTACCATGCAACCTAGCTATTGTAGACTTGGACATTTATCCCAGAGAAATGAAAACTTATGTTCACACAAAAACTTATGCACGGATGTCCATAGCAGCTTTATTTATAATGTCCCAGATGGAAGACAACCCAAATACCCTTCAACAGGTAAATGGTTAAACAATGTGTGCTTCATTCATACTATGGAATACTCTGTAGCAAGAAAAAGGTACAATTATTAATACACACAACAACATAGATGAATCTCAGAGACATTACGTTAAATGAAAAAAACTCAGTCTCAAAGATTTCATACAACTTCTGATTTCAGCTCTGACATCTAAAGAGCCTGGAAATTATCACTGTCATACTTATAAGAAAAAAGCTGAGCAAACTGAAAATCAACATTTTTTCTTAGAACCATCAGAGAACTGAGGTTGCAGAACTACTGCTGCCCCCAAATCTGGAGAGACAGGATAATCCAAGAGTCACAGCCAAGATCTGCTTAATTGGAGCAGAGCCACTGGAGCCATACACTGGTCTGAGCACAGATGTGGTAAGTGTGATAAATTGCTGGAGACTAAGTGTGGATTAGCTTGAAGATGGGAAACTCTTGAAGTTACATTCTTGGGTGAAGGTGCGGGGGAGGGGCACACTTTCATGAGTTTTACCTTCAGGCACTCCACAAGATTCTTATAATAAAGAGCCAAGGATGGAGGAAGGGGAGAAGTAGTCATTGTGAAATATACCCAGAGCATTTTCTATAAAAGGCCTATTCTCCAGGGAAAAAGATTTTATCACAGCTTTATGTCACATGGGGGAAAGGCATCTATCCTACTCTAGCCCCTTCTAGTCTTCTAATCTTCTCTAAAGGGGAAAAACTAAGAAACATTTGTTGAGATTGAATCATTAGATTATAGAACACTTCCTTACTCTCAAACCTATGACCACACCTGAAAGAGCAGCAAGATGCAGACTCAATCTACAGAGGAGTTATTAGGGAAACCCAAAGACCACGAGGATATAAAAACAAGGACATGAGAAAAATTTTATACATATAAATTTTTCAGTCTCTATTTTATTTATTTCCCCTCTGATCTTTATTATTTCGTTCCTTCTGCTGACTTTAGGCTTTGGTTGTTCTTTTTCTAATTCTTTTAGATGGTAGGTTAGGTTGTTTATTGGATATTTTTCTTGTTTCTTGGGAAGGCCTGTATCACTATAATCTTCCCCTTTAGAACAGCTTTTGCTGAATCCCATGGATTTTGGAAAGTTGTGTTTCCAGTTTCTTCTGTCCTGAGATATTTTCTGATTTCTCATTGACCCATTGTTTTTTTTAGTAGCAGGTTGTTTAGACTTCACATGTTTGAGCTCTTCCCATTTTTCTTCTTATTTTGATTTCTAGTTTCATACCATTGTGGTTGGAATAAATGCTTGATATAATTTTTGTATCCTCTTAAATTTTTTGAGGTTTGTTTTGTGGCCTAGTGTCTATCCTGGAGAATATTCTATGTGCACTTGAAAAGAATGTGTAATCTGTTGTTTTGGAATGTAATGTCCTGTAGATATCTACTAAGCCCAACTGGTCTACTGTGTCATTTAAGACCACCATTGCCTCATTTTATTACTAAACACATATATCAGTCAATAAACATGTAGCAGGTTCTCTAACTTTTGAAATAGGAATAGGAGGGATCTTAAACTTTTTACAGTGATAATCCTTTTACCACTAGCACCCCCTTTTGGATAAAATTAGCTATAAAAACTGCAGCATCCTTTTTTGAATATCTTAAGTATTAGAGTATGTACTTCATTTTTATAAGGAGGCAGCAGACCATGACATTCAAGAATGGTGGATAATCAGGCTTAGGAAATTATGGAGATAGTTACTAAAAACAAATGAGCAAACAAAAAGTTTCAAAATATTTTAAAAAAAGAATTTTAATGCACACATAGCATTTAAGTATGATTCTTTTGAACTTTAGTGTTATTTTGATATAAAAATATCACTCATGTGTTTAGCCATATAGGTAATATTTTAGAATCTTCTTCAAACTCTTTGTAAATAGAGTTGTCCCTCGGTATCTTCAGGAGATTGGATCCAGGAGCCCTCACAGATAACAAAATCTGGATACAGGGCCAAATTTACAGCTTATTGAATTTTCAGAGGCTATATGTAAACAGCCACTATTCTTTTATGGTTCATTTATTGGGATCCCTGAGTCTTACAGAAATGACTCAGTGGTAGCCAGATATAAATTAAATACTTTTATAATCTGGCCTCAAGTTACCAATTGCTGTCATCCCTTCTAAACTTAGTGTTCCAGCCACACTGAACACATTTTCTTTTATGCTCCCAGATATTTGAAAGGTTTTCAAATTTTGTGGAATAATATTCTTTTCTGTTCATGTCATGTGTATAGGAGAAATGATGGTCCAATTGTTACTCGGGCATTATTGGAAATTGGTAACATGTTGTATATTATATGAATTATTTTAATTATGTTTGATTCTTTTCTTTTAACTGTAACACTATCAAGTGCCTGTGGCAAAGAAACCTTATTTATCTTCTTAACCCAGGCCCAAAAGATTTCCTGGTACATAAAACAGTCCAAATATTGAATCAATTAATAGATGCGATGCAAAGTCACCAAAAATCTGACTTTTATCTTTATAGTTGGGCAGCACTAATCTCTATAATATGCCAATCATTTATTTTTAGGGCAGCTGTAGAGTACTCTACTATTAAGTAATAAGGTAAATGTCCTGCAGTTTTCCAATTGAAAAATGCTCTGTAATTGAGCTGTTTTTGCCAATGTCATATATTTTCTTATTTCATTACATGATATCTGTAAAGAAAAGAAACTATACTCATTTTACTGTGTGTCTTGGTTTTATAAGGTAAAGTAGGACAAGATGGTAATATTCCCTAATCTAAAGACAAGGTAATCTTGAGTAAATGGATCGTGATTTAACAAAATGGACTCAAATTTTATGTGTGACCTCAAACAATATTCTACATTCTTATGTGAAATCATTTTTTACCAAAAGAGTAAAGTTAGAAAAGAGAAGAAATGACCTATTTTTTACTATGAAATTCTTATCCAGAGAATGGGGGAAAGATAATCATTTGACAATCCCTTTATTCCTAGTTTTCTGAGAGTTTTCATCATGAATGGGTGCTGAATTTGCCAAATGCTTTTATTTTTTTATTTATTGATATGATCATTTGATTTTTCTTCTTTAGCTTGTTGATATGATTGATTACATTAATTAATTTTCAAATGTTGAAACTGCCCTGCATACCTGAAATAAATCCCAATGATCATGGTATATAATTCTTTTATACATTATTGGATTCTATTTGCTAAAATTTTGGAGAGGATTTTTACATATATATTTACAAAAGATTTTAGTCTGTAGTTTCCTATTTTGTAATCTCTTTTGCTGGTTTAAGTTTTAGGTGAATGGTGGACTCAGATAATGAGTTAGAAACTTTTCCCTCTGCTTCTATTCTATTTTGGAAGTCAATGTAGAGAACTGGTATCATTTCTTCCTTAAATGTTTGATAGCAACTATTCTTTGTTTTGGAAGATCATTATTTGTTTATTAAATTCCTTTAATGAATAAATATAGACCTATTCAGATTATCTATTTCTTTTTGTATGAGTTTTGGTAGATTTTGTCTTTCAACAAATTGTTCCATTTCATCAAAGTTATCAAAGTTGTGAGTATAGAGTTGTCCATAGTATTGTTTTGTTATCCTTATAATGTGCATGGGATCAGTTGTGATCACCACATTTTCATTTCTGATATTTAGTCATTTCTCTCTTACCTCTCTTATCTCTTATCAGTTATCTGATGACTAGAGGTTTATCGACTTTTCAACGAATCAACTTTTTGCTTTGATAACTTTTCTACGGATTTCGTGTTTTCCATTTCAGTGATTTCTTGTCTAGTTGTTATTTTTATTCTTCTAGTTACTTTGGATTAAGTTTTCTCTCCTATTTCTAGTTTCCAAAGATTCAAATTTAAATTATAGATTTTAGATGTTTCTTCCTTTGATTCTTTGTATTTCTATTTAATTCAAAATATATAATTTGTAAAATTTTGTCTTGGCACTCATTTGACCCACATGTTATTTCAAAGTATCTTGTTTAATCTTAAAATATTTGGGGATTTTCCAGATATCTTTCCATAACTGATGAAATTTCATTGTGAGTTAATTCCATTGTGACCTGAGAATATACTTTCTGTGATTTCTATTCTAAAATTTGACCTTTTTTTTTTTTTTGTCTCACAAAGTTACCAATCAATCATTGGCAAAAGAAGTAGAGACACCAAAAGAAATTAAATCTTGACCCTTAAGTTCAGAGAATCAACATGGTTTTGTTATAAAGCCAAATAAGAGAAAGTTTAAGGATGTTGAGAGTAATTAATCATGATAAATTTCCTTAAAAAAAAAAAGGATTTGTAATATTGAGGGTGTGTGAAGATACGAAGGTATTAGGTGTGTTAATTTTTTTAATGCTTTTGAAAAAACACAAAGTAATAGTATCTTGTAGGGGAAATGGTATCTAGTCTAGGTATTTCTCTTAGGATTGGTTATATGTGTACAGAATTTTGGATTAACAAGAAAAAGCTAATAGAAAGTTAGAAAATAAAGCCAGAGATCTCAGATCACTCTCTGAAGGTCTGAAGGCTTCCAAGTCTCCCACTTGGTTTCACTTGAGCTTTGTGCCATTACATAGAATTTTATATGTGTGAATATATATACTAAAAATGTCATGAAAACTTGAACCAACTATAGAGGAAAAGCACAAGAATTATTATTGGTTTAAAACATAACTTTTGAAAAGTAATATTTTTAGATCTGTCCGCAATGGTGATTAAAAAAAAAGAAATATTGTTATCTCTGGGTAAGATGTATCCCAATTCTATAAATCACTCAACTCTACCTACCTGATAAAAGTGTTACATGACACTTTAATTTACTTTGCCCTTGATAGTCACTATAAACTTAGAATTTTCAGTCTAGTTTTTTAAGTAACAACATGGGACTTTGCCTATTTCAGGCCTATTAAGAACTGTTAATGACTAATGTGTATATTTGCAAATTATTCTTTATTTTAATGGATTTTATGAAAGTCTAAGAAAGTTTAAAGCAAAAATCCATAGATCAAGCTGTATCCAATGAAAAAAAATGTATTTGTTATTATATGCTTTGCTTTTATTCTCTTTGTGACTGTCATAGTGGTCAGCCAAACTAATTGGTGAAAGGTTAGTTCAGTTTTTCACATGCTGACTTTTCATTAATCTCTTCTAAGTACTCCGATTACTCAATCAACAGTGTAAAAAAGGTTGTTTTTAAATTCCAGCAGTCCAAAACTCTGAGATTAATGGGCGTGATTACATATAGTTTATTCTATGCTTCGCTTAACAACCACAACAGAAATATACTTAAATGCTAAAGTTCTCATTTCTTTCATGTTAATTTTACTGATAAAGACAAAAGCTACAGCTAGAAAATAAGCTTTAAATTCCATAAGAAAATTATAATCAGAATTGTTATATTACATTGCAGTCTCCTTTCTATTATTGGATTAATACTACTAATAACTTGCCAATAAAGAAAAGTTAAGGTTTTGAAATTGGTGAGGCACTTTCTATGAAGCTGTAATTCCAATAAGTTTCAGAGAGTATGGAAAGAAGATGCTGCACATTTTAAAACCCATTTCTGTATTTTTTCTAGTTCAGAAAATTAGAAGTTTATAAGTAGTGTTACTTAAAGTGATGCATAGTAATAGCAAAGAGATAGGAAATTTTGTAATTAGTCTTTCTTTTTTCCTCATGATGTCCTTCATGCAAAGGCATGCAAAATAGTCAGCTTCTATGGAATCTTCTCTAAGTATTAGAAACTATATTTAGAATAACTTTTTGCATTCAATTTTTCAATTTGACGACATTTCATTGGACTTCATTATTTGTACAGAGTTTTCTTTTTTTTCCTGGAATACACACAGGGTGTTGTGTGTCTGTATATAAAATAAAATGCAATAACACTAAGTGTTATCTAAATACAAGACTTCCTGTTTTATAATCACCCTTGAACAACTGAACTGCTTTCACTACATAGGTAAGGAATGTTTATTCAGTGAAAACCTTATCTGAACTGTAAAATCCATCATGTATCATACTGCTGGCTAATGTAGGAAAAATAGACCCATATTTCCCACTGAGGGACATCTTAGAGAAACCTCCCCATTAGATAAAATAAGACTTTCCCTCCCCAGGTGTATGAACGTAGAATCATTCTGTTCTGACTTAAATGAATACAAAAATGAATTATAACAAAAATTGACAATCATTTAGACATAAAACAAATGTCACTGAGGTCAGGAGCTCTAAGAGGAGCACTGCCAAAATATATATATGATACTTATTTTCATTTTAATTGGAGTCTGGGATGAATTTCTAGGCAAGAGTAACTGCTGCATCTGACTGTGGTCCCCAGCTGGTATCTATTCAGTAGCACAATGTCTCCTGTTGTACTTCCTCTGACTTGTGTATTTCACATATAATGAATCCTTTATAGATTAGACAAAATCAAACAATTACAATCTGAATCTATTATTGTTTAAAGGAGGAGATTTATTTCTTTAAACTAAAAAGATACTTGCTACAATAGGGACACTGTACATGGCAGCATTTTGACTCAGCCGACTCCCAGGCTCTGGCCAGCACTGATCTCTTCTTAACACTGTTGAACAATCATCTGTTGTCTGCCATCTGCATAACTTTGGGAATAAAGAGGTGGAGGTCTGAATATAAGATGTCATATTGGGTATGTAGTCCTTAACAGACTTAATGGAATCATTGTGATTCCATTATATTCTTTCTTTAGGTCGTTTCTAGGTATTTTGCAGAATTGAAGCAAATTATCACTCAAGATAGACCCTGTCTACTTGTCATTCTTCAGTATGGTAATGAGATACATTTCTTCCTCCAATTATTAGCAAATGAGTCAGTATGACAGGCTTAGCACATGACACATTCAGATCTGAACCAAATTCTGGATTAGATTATCAGTGCCTCCTATGAGTATGGAAGCAGAGAACAGTCACACTCAAATAACTACAGGAGAACTATTCATCACCTTTTAAACTTTCTGAGACATCTCCTTCCTGTCATACAGGGAATTCAGACATTCTAAACAGTTAAAGGAACATATGCCCCATTTCTATATGGATAAATGTGCGTGAACACATGTTTTCTCTAAACAGATACACTACTAGAGTTGCCTTTTCAAAAGACACCACCCTGCCTCCTCTTTACTGGAATATTCCCTGGAAAAATGGATATTTGCATTTATTCATTCACCAAACATTGATTAAGTGCCAATTTTGTCATCCATGCTGTTCTAGGCACTTAAGGCTATATTAGTGAACATGCAGACTAATTTCTTTGCTCCCATGGTGCACACATTGGGGGTGGGGTGTGGTGGGCTGACATAAAATAACCAAATAACCAAAATAGATGAATAAGCACCTGGAATTTTACATGCTGAAAGTTCTCCGGAGGAAAGTAAAATAGAAAAGGGGAATGGAGGTGCACATAAGCAGTATTAAGGAGAGCAAATGGGAGACCACCAACTAGGCGAATAAATTAAAGGATATTTAAAGTTTTATAAGCTTTAGTTTTCATTTGCGAGGAATGAGAAGTCACTGGAGGATTTTGAGCACAGAAATATTTTTCTATGTTCATTGGAGGATTTTGAGCACAGGAATATTTTTCTATGTTACTAGGATCAATTTAGCTGCTTTGTTAAAATATGCTACAAAAAGGGAACGATTAATTTAGGTGTCCAGCTGGAAAACTATTGTGGTAATTTAGGCCAGAGATCAGGCTGAAATCAAAGTGTTGGCCAGTGAGGATGCACCTGGAGACTTGATGAGGGAGAGATCTGCTTCTTAGTTCCCTCAAGTTGACGGACAAATTCAGTGTCTACAGTTGTAGAACTGGAGTCCCTGTTCTCCTGCTGGTTGTCAGCCAAGGACCACTTTTAGCTCCTAGGGATCACCCTCAGGGCATTGTCGTGCGGTACCCTCCACACGCAGTTCATCACATCATGGATACTTGCTTCTTCAAGGCCAGATGAAAAAAAAAAATCTTTCTTTAAATCTCTCCCTTCAGGAAGGGCTGAGTCCTTTTTAAGCATTTACTTGATTAGGATAGGCCTACCCAGTATAATTGTTCTTTTTGAACAATGCAAAGACAATGGATTTGGGATATTAATTACATTTGCAAAACACTTTGTGTTTGTAATAAAACATAAACTATTAACAGGTGTGAATTATGTCATATTCACAGTCTCACCCATATTCAAGGGCACTTGTAAACCAGATGGTGGTGATCTTGAGGCCATCTTAAAATTATGCCTACCACTGTCCCCAAAACAAAAGGTAACCAGTCTCTGAGTATAATGATGCTATATTACATGACTTCATCAACTTGGCTTAGAACCTGCAGTTTTTTCAGAGATAATTTCTCTTAAACTTATTCCTAATGCTCCCTGCTGCATATATAAGACTATTAATTATTGTTGGTTATTGCTCATTGCCACCAGTGTTTTGGAGGATAGAGATTTAAAAGGCCTATGCATTTTCAAACTCTGTCTACACAGCTGCCCAGTGCCCCCAAAGATGTGACACATCCGTGCAGTTATTTAACAGATGCCTCCTGGTATTACCTGGCCCTAAGAATGCAAGCAGCAATGATGTGCTACCGACATCAGAGCCATAACTGCTTGCTAATGCAGTGATCTCTTGGCAAGCGAAGCCCACATGGTATGCCTCTTGGGTCCAGGGTACACTTGGAAAAGTCCAACAGAAATGTCTGAACCTATATTAGAAATGTGATTTAAGTTCTCTCCCCTGGAGGATCCCAACCCCTTGCAAATAAGAAGGCAGTCAAGGGCTTCCCTGGTGGCGCAGTGGTTGAGAGTCTGCCTGCCAATGCAGGGGACACGGGTTCGAGCCCTGGTCTGGGAGGATCCCACATGCCGCGGAGCGACTAGGCCCGTGAGCCACAATTGCTGAGCCTGCGCGTCTGGAGCCTGTGCTCCGCAACGGGAGAGGCCGCGACAGTGAGAGGCCCGCACACCGCGATGAAGAGTGGCCCCCGCTTGCCGCAACTAGAGAAAGCCCTCGCACAGAAACGAAGACCCAACACAGCCATAAATAAATAAATAAATAAATAAATAAATAAATAAATAAATAAATAAATAAATAAATAAAAAAAAAAGAAGGCAGTCAAGTCTCTCTCAGTGTCTCTGATTCTTTGACTTTTCATCTCTTCTACAAAGTTAATTTATGCTCTGTCTACAAGGACACAGATTTAAAACAACTAAACTTAAGCTATTTTCTTTTCCTGAAAGAGAAAAGCAAAAAGCAATTTATCTCAAAGACAATCTTCCCCATCATAACCTGTGACCAAAATCAATATAGTCAAGGTTGATATATGCTAAATAGCTTTGATTTTTATGAAAGACTACATCAGTCAACATTTTTATTCTTTTACATATTTTCTTCATTTTAGAAGCTTTTCTCCATGTCGCCAATATATGCTTTTTTTATTATATTATCTAAAATAGCAGATGCAATACAAATATAATTCCAGGCCAAGTGTCTAAGGGGGTAAGATCTGGATTTTAAAAGGGCCTCTCAAACTTTCAGACTCACCATATACATAACAGCATACTTTCATGTATACTATTATATAGGGCACACTTTTCTGGGCACTGTTCTAAATGCTTATAATCAGTATGACTTACTTCATGCCATTTAGTACTCAAAATGTTTTTGAGAAAGAAACTCTTATTAACCTGATCTTACAGAAGGAGAAAGGCACATAAAGATTAAGTTACCTAGTAAACCATACAGATAGCTTTTTTTAGAGCTGGACGTATGATCACTACTCTGGTGCTTCTCTAGTCACTGACAGAAAAAATGGCAAACCAGGAGCACTGGAATCAGCAGCTCTTGGATTCAAGGCTCCTTAGAATGAATACTAAAAAAGAGTGAAGACAGGGCATGAAACGTCTAACAGGAAAAGGGGGAAAGGCAAGAGCAAAATCCCCCTCCTCATCACTTTTTTGAGGGAGAGAATCTGTCTACATCGCTAAACCTTTTCTCGTGCTTCTTGAGAAGTGTTTCGCTGTATGCTACAAAGAGTTTTTTTTGACAGCCTTTGAGAAAATTCAGTGATAAGGATTAGCACATGGCTTTTTTCTTTCCTTATATATTCATCATTCATTAGCTACTTTGACCAGAAAATCCCTTTCTGTGACACTACACGTTTCCCTCCAAGAGATAAGCAGAGATATTTTGGCAAAAAAATGTGTCAGCCCCTCACATTTTATGTTTGTTATTCTACTCAGAATTTTTGTTATTGTTATTTACTTATATATTTACTATAAGCATGTGCAATATACAAAAAGCAGTTCTACCTGCTTTGTCCACCTTATGTCTATGCTATGGTTTTCTTTTTGTAGGGCAATAGTGACAATGACTGCCTTATCAACAATTAAAATTCAAAGAGACAGACTTGTCCACAGGATTTTTGTTCTAATCTAGACTCATTATCTTAACCCGCTCTGATACAAACCAATTTGTAGTCAGAAGTGATGGTAGAATGATAGTGGAATCAACAGGAAGTTACAGAATACCTGAGACATTTGCTTCCTGGTTTCTTTTGGCAGGATTCAAATGCAGAAAGTTAATAGGAAATAAGGAAATGAGTCTAGGCTGCTAAACTCTTACTTTATAAAGGAATAAAGTTAGAATTACATTTGTATTCAGTGCTACTTACTGGTGAGAGTAATAAGAATAAAAATATTATCCAGTGACAAAGACCACAGTGCTTAGAAATTCCAATTAGCCCTGACTTCACAGGACACCACACTACTTCATGATGATGGATGCCTATTGCTTTCTCTGCTTATACACCATCATCAGGAATTTCTTTATTTATTAGTTATTATTCATATTTTGAGATGGGAAAGTAAGAATTCTAATTTGTATCATCTTGAAATTGCAAAAGCATTATTAAATAAAGATTAATTCTAAAAGCTTAAGTCATTTGAGAAACATGTAGAGAATGATATGACAAAGTCTATGTCTTCTTGTTGAAAAATATATTTTGTAATGTAATCCCACTACACCCCAACAAATTATTTGCAAATAATGGTTGAACTTCAGTGCCAGCTTAATTAAAGATGAATAATAACACAGCACCTTGATTTAAAGGTAAATTAAAAGTTGTAGGCACACAGAGGGACAGAACAATATTCCACAATTGATCTTTTCAGAAGGTTCTCAGGTTTACTATATACATTGCTTTTTAAAGTACTCCTTTGAGTTCATAAAGAAAATAATTATATTAATCCTCATTTTCAGAAGAAAAACAAAAGATTGAAACTCAGACAACAAGTTAGAATGCTTACCCAAGATGACATAAATTTTAGAGCTATGACTAGAATCCATGTATTCTGATTCCATATCAAGTGCTGATTACACTGTACGGTACTTTCAAATAGATTAAATTATTGTTATGATAGTATACTCGATAAATCACTAAGACATTCAATAAATATTTACTGAATGTATGCCAGGCACACTTGCAGGCTTTGTGCTTACACAAAAGGTAACACAAAATCCTTACCCTTATGGAACTAACATTCTTGTTGGGGAGACAGGTAGTTAACAAATTAATGTATCTATAACAAGATAGCATGAATTTGTATACGCTAAGAGGAAAAACAGAACATCACACAAACTGGTTATTATATTTCATACCTTATAAAAACTAGTTTAGCTCATCTCCCCTTCTAGCCAAATTCCACTTTTGCTCATTTTTATAGAAAATCTCCCCAAAGTGTTGAATATTGTTAATAGTATAAATGATTGTTTCTCATGCCTGATGTTTCCTTCCTCTGAAAGGAGCATTGCTACTTACTGTAATTTCTGGATTCTCTCTGCCGTTTTTACTCTATTTCTATTTTTACTCTGTTCTAAATGATTTTATTTGGTAAATACACTCAGCATAATTACCTTTTTCTTCTTCTTGGAGATGAGCGGTCTGCAAGATGCTTGCATTCCACTGATCCTTCAGGAGAAGGCCTTCTAGGACAACCTAGGACTGAGTCTGTGTATGATTCTGAGATTCAGCTAGGAAACTTATCTGGCCAACAGATATAACATGGTTCACTTTAGCTTTTAGAATGAATAAAGATGCTGTTTTGGTTCTGTATCTGCTATAACCCTTGTTTTATTTCTCAACTTGTTCAGAATCCAAGTGGGAAAGAGAATGCTGTTTGAGGGGCCCTAAGATACTTCAGTATCTATTTAGTTGTCTTTTTTCCTTTTATCCTGTTCTCTCTTGATCTTATTCCACTAGGGCTATCATCCTCATCAACCCATTAACTCTGCTCTTGTCAGAGTCACTAATTCATTCTACAGTACAAAATCCATGTTTCATTCTCACACTTAACCTTACTCACTGTCAGTAAACCTTGGGTTTTCTCTCTTTATATTAACCCTACATCCAAAAAGTAGAAAGGTTTGCTGACTCCTCTTTCAAAATGCACCCAAACTTTGACTCCTTCTCATCACCTCTACCCCTATATATATCTTACTTCCAAGGAATAGCTATCCCTCAATTGCTGAACTTCTATGATTGCGTCATTAGTGGTCTACTCTTGCTCCATCAGAGGCTATTCTCCACACAACAACTAGACTAAGCCTTCAGAACTATAATTCAAATCGTGCCACTGCCCTTCTCATGGCTTCCGCTGGATTGCCTTTATACTCAGAATGTAACCAAAGACCTTGAGATGATCTGTAAGTTGCCCTGGCAAGCTTTGCCGTATCTCCCAAGGCTTACTCTCTGACTACTCTCATATGGTCTTGACAGTTTTTCACTGCTTTCCAGCCACACTGGCCACCTTTATGTTTCTTGATTGGCAATGCAGGCACTCATCTCAGGGTCTTTGCAAAGGAGAATACTCCTCCACCCTGAAGTTTATTCTTTCACTTCACTCAAGGTCTTCTCAAATGTGACCTCCAAAGGCATCTCTCTCTTTCTCTCTCTCTCTCTCCATTTATCTGTTAATCGATCAATCAGTCAGTACCTCCCACTAGAATATAAGATCTGTGCAGGCAAATACTTTGTGCTTATTCCTTTCTGTATACCCAAGCTCTAAAATTGTGACTGGCACATATAGTAGATGCATAATTAAATACATCTTGAATACATAAATCAACAGAATCTCCAATCATGTGAACCCGTAAAGAAAGTAAAGGGAAATGATAATGCATAAAAACTGAAAAAAGACCAATTGATAAAGAACAGATTATAGAACTAGCCTTAAAGTTTTAGAGGTTCAAAATATTATAACATATATACACAGAATATCAGGAGATTTTCTGGTTTATTCACAATGATTTCAATCTCATAACATTTCTACTCTTTTGCTTTCTGTTATAAAGGAAAATGCTACACCCTAAGCTCAGTCCCAAAAGGTTGCCACCACTATCTGTATTGATATAGTTTATCAACAATTGGAGAATCCTGGATACATGTATTCCAAACCTGTGCTCCCTTCTACGTTTGACCAACACTTCTTTGCATCTTATATAAACTCATATAATTATTAGATATTCCAGTTGAGAATATTTTGTGTATGAGCTATTCAGATAAGCACAAACATCAGAGTAGGGTTGGGTTGAAAATATCATTATATGGTAATGATGCAATGGTAAAACAACAACAGAATAACAACAAAAGTAATGAGATATATGGAAGATACTGAAAAAACGATCATAGTCTGCTTTGTGACCACCATAATATTGCTAATAAACAAGAGTAGAGGATTTTTCTCTTCTTCAATTGGATGGCAATAGTGCTGTTAGGAGTGGGTACAGAGTGGACAGTACCTGAGGCCAAACCTGTCTACATATGTAGTACAGAAAGGGCAGAAAAATACCTGGAATTAAGGGTGTGGAGGAAGTTTTGACAACATGGCAGACTGACCGGTGGTAAACTTTATATGGTAAACCCACCTGACAGATAAGAGGACTACAAATAGAGGACATACATGGCTCTTTGCTTTCTAAAGTATTTTAGAAAGATTTAGATAGAGGATGAGCTTAAAAACACACATTTGTGAGTAACTCTATTAAATCCCAATATTAGTTTATCTGGAAAAACTTGCCTTAAATAACATTGGGTCTTAAGTTAGTAAACTGGCATACTTGCATATAAATATATATATATATATATATATTTAATTTTTTTCTTTAATTCTTTGTGTGTTTTTGGTAAGATTTCCTCACTCATCAGATATTCCTGAGATTTCTACACATATATGTTAGCCTTCATCCAGCTTTATACTATTTCTCAAAATGTATGCTCTGTATATGCACCTATAGTATTATTTAAGAATATTCTATTCTGCTATAAAAAATAAGAAAAGTAAATACACTAGGATGATAGATAAAGCTAAGTATAGAAGCAAGAAGCTTGAGAGATGTGCTGGACATAAATAATGTAAGTAGAGTATATATGTATATAATTAATGTAAGTAGAGTAAATATGTACTGAACATAGGTAGAACGTAGGATAAAGGACCAAGAAGTAGGAAACATTCGTGATACACTTAATGGGACACATGGAGAACAGGTTGATAATGACACAGGAAAACACATGAGTCACATAAGACACTCAATACTTATGTTGTCCATTTGTGAACCCCCATTCTGGCCATATCGTTTCTGCCCCAATTGCCCTAACATGACAAAATCCATAACTGATCAGCAGATATTTTTTGCCACTGTGTCTGACTCATATAGAAAGTGTGTATTGGCTTCAGGAACTTTCTATTTGCTAAGCCCTTTTTTTTTTCAACCTCACCATCAGAGGATACGGCTGAAATGTGAGAGAGACAGGACATGTGAACATGGCTGGTGAAACAAGGACCTGTGTAGGAAGCCACTTCTACCACATGTGCGACCTGTTCTCAGTGTGTTACCTTATCCTTTCTCCTCTTTCCTTTAGATTTTTGCTACAACTTTTAAGTCCATTCAGTAAACCTTGTGATTAATGCATCTTAATTTGCTCAGTGAGACTTTTCTGTTCCATGACCTCTGGGATAGCCTGGTTGGGAGCAGATGTGGAGGCTACCATTGCATCAGTGTAATTTTTCACATGACAGACCCCCTCATATGATGATCAACTGCAATGCCTCCTATCATTTGTCATCATAGTATAATAGATTTGTTACTGCAATTTCGATGATACCTTCCACAGAGCAAAAATATAAGAAAACTAATGTTAATAGAGTGAAATTGATCATTTAAATCACCTAGTAAATTGGCCCAAGGAAGTATTTTTCAATGTAAAAATGAAATGTCTTTATTTGACACGTATCTATTTTCTTTCCAATTAAATAACATTCATAATATAGCATATCATTATTTAATAGTTTGATTCAAGATCTAGAAAAACTAATAAATGTAGCAGAAGGATAGATTAGAGCATACTGTGAGAGAAAGGCAATCACACATGGCCCAAGGCACTGACTACAGTAACTGAAGCTAGCAACCAAGAACAGCTTTTTAAAATACACAGAGTGGAAAAGCTTGTGTTCTGTATTGCTCTTTGCAAAAAGGACTAAGGATGACAAAAAATTGTAAGTGTGCATGAGTGTGTGTTACACTCATATCAATAAATTATAGCAAAGATTTAGACTAACATTACCCCAAACTACTTGTTACTATTTAGCTAAACAAGGTTGAGGGGAGACTGGGAGGATGAATGGTAATAGTTTTGAAGGGTAGAAATGTCAATTTCATAATAACAAGGAAAGAAGAACACTTTAGATTATGATATTCAGATGATTTAAGACACATAAAAACAGATGAATGTTTCTTCACTAAGGGCCAGGATTAAAGAGAAGAAAAGAATAAAGAGAACAAGAAAGGACAGAAAAATGGAATGAAGTGAGGGGAGGATGGAGGGATAGGGGGAAGGAGGAGGATTCAAGTTTCAGGGCTCTTCCATCACATGTGCACTCTGAGAAAGGGAGAGGGAGAGAGGGAAGGAAGATGGAAGGGAGAAAGCATAGAAGGGAGGAAGGAAGGAAGGGGAATGCTGCAGATGCTTGCAGTGACTGCTTTTGACTCTAAAAGCCTGCAGAGAACTGTGGGTACATCTTTATTCTTGCTTGAGTGATTAATGAAAGTCTAACTTGACTTCCTAGTTGATGAGGCTTAAAACTATAAATCGTACTTCAATTTCTTTTTTTAGCTCAGGCAATGAGATACAGATAGTGTCAAAAACTATGGTATTTTGAATATTTAAAGGACTGATTTTTTGGTTAGATTATCCAGGCCCCCTGCTTCTTTCCCTCCTGCTTCCTGATGTCTGCCTTTGGGCCATTTCACTGCTCATTAACACCTCCATCTCTGTGGTAAGGGGCTAGGGAAGAAGATTAAACCAAATTCCTTCTGTGCCTTGAATAAAAGGAAGACCAGAAGTAGTAATTAGTAGAAAATTAAATTTAGGGAATAAATATGAAGTTCAATTATTCTGACTTGTTCTTTCTCTATTTCTATGAGCAACTGAGAATTTCTTGCATTGATATTTTATTCAATTTCCTACATATTTTCTCAGAAATCAATCATCTTAGCAGGGGGACTGAGCACGGGTTAGCAAATTAAACCAACCTGGACTGCATCCACTGCTTCATTCCCATCAAGTATGAGGTTTGCGACCTTGGCAAGTTATGTGAGCATTCTGAATCTGTTTTCTCTATAAAATACATAACTGAGCATACTGTGACGAATTAGATGGCATTTTAACAGCTCACTAAAAGGGCTGAAATATATTAGGGCTCAAAACATGTTAGAAACTACCTACCTCTCTCTTTCCTCCTTTGTCTAAGGAAAAAAATGAAATTTAACATTTTACTTGCCTTTACTTTATTACCTTTTTAAAAAAATTTAAGGATGGAACTATTTTTAGGACTCCTAGTGCTCTACACTGATACAGTACCTTGAGCAACAACGTGGCATAATCCACCCAAAAGTCTTCTTAAATAAACTCTCCATTTCAAGGTTCTGTATTATGGGTTAAGGTTGTTTTACACAAGAGTAAAACACATGTAAAAATGTAAAAGGAAGATTTCTTTCCAAAGACTATGACAAAAATGTGTTTTATGTCAAAGAGAACAAAATGGTTTATACACCATATATACAATGTATAGGGTAAATATTCTATTGAAAAAAAATTCAAATTCTGATGCATATTTTATGAGTGTGTTAATAGATATTTTAATTTTGTTAAGTTGTAGTTTTATTCTTTAGTGTTTCAATTTAACAACATTATTAAAAATATTGATCACAAATCAAATTTTAATTTGTCATATATAATTTCCTGGGCATTTAATTTTGTTTTCTTGCTGTCATAACAAATTACCGTATATTCAACAGCTTAAGAAGTCACAAATTATTATATCACAATGCTGTAAGTCAGAAGTCCTATACCAATTTCACTGAGCTAAAATTAAGGTTAATCACTGCTGCATTCCTTTCTGGAGACTCGGGAAATCAGTTTCCTCATTCATTCAGGGCACTGGTGGAATGCGGGGTTTCTTGCGGTTGTAGGACTGAGATTGTTATTAACCTTGCTGGCTGTCACCTACAGATTGACTGTCAAATGCTTAAGCTTTAGGGTGATACTCTTACATGAGTCCTTTCTATGTGTGTTCCTATGGTTATATATTTCTAAAACAATAATTTGTCATAACATATTTTCTAATTTTAAATGAAAGTTCACCTTTTTACAGAATTTGTATTCATAAATTTATAAACTTTTTAATAATGAATACCTAAAAGTTGTGTTAAAAATTATGCAACTTCAGAAATAAGGTAAATAACCTCAAAGTTTTCCTCACTAAATGAGGATGCACCCCTGCCATAATGCATCTGAATTTCCATTGCTGTCTTTGTTGAGAACATTTTTATCAAAAATTATATATTAACTAATCTACTAAAACTATACTAATGTTTTTAAACAATGCTATATATGAGCTAACATAAAGTACGGGTCGCCTGATAAACTCTATAGGAATATGCATAATAACTTAAAAATAACCAATGACTTACCTATAAATTTAATAACATAGCAATCCATTAGAAGTTTAAAAAAAGTGAATTTGTGTGTTTGTGCATACTTTCTTCTGTTTAGTGAGATAAATTAACAATGATTCCTAGTTTATATACCTGAAGCATATCTTTCTTTTCTGGGTAGAATTACCTTCTTCATTTCCCTTTTAATACACATATAAGGACAATAATCCAAAGTATTTTAGAAGAAGGGTAAATTTTTCCCTGATTATGTTCTTCCTCAGTCTGGTATAGCTCTTTCTATCAGGTCTCCCCATTTTGGATTTTTCTTTTTATTTTTAGGGGGGAGTTGGGGAAACGGGTGGTTGATTGTAAACCTTTCCAAGTATTTTATCTTATTTATTAAATAATACTAAATTAGAATAAGCACACATTATTCTGGATAAAGAACATAACCACACCTTTTATTGTTTGTTTGTTTATTTTTTCCTTCTGGTTCTTGTTGTTTTGTTTTTAAGTGTTTAAATCCTTCATCTCTGGAGGTGATCTAATCATCTGGGATTAAGAATGAGAGTTAATTCTGGGGTAGCAGATATTGTGACTGGTTTATCACTCAGCACCTTTGAGAGGATCTCTTACTGAGAATTAACTGTCTTATGAACTAGAACAACTGGTTATTTAAAGCTGTCATTTTGGACTCAGGCCTATTTAGGTACAAAGTTCGTACACCGAATGTAACTTTAAGATAGCTCCTCCTCATAAAGTGTGCTCCCCCCACTCCCCATAGCAGTGGACAGATGAAAAGAGCTAGTCTCACCTGTTGTGCTTCAGACCTGACTTTCGTGAGGGAGAGGAGAAGTGGAAGGAAGCGGTGATTCATCCCCAAGCGCACTACAACATCCACTGAGGAAATAAAGCTGGTCCCACATCCCTCAGCCTGTCCTTTCCCCAAGACCGGGGCTTTGGTGCTCAGCTCTATATCCATAACGGCTCAAATTTATCTCTTCACATCTTGAGGTTACAGGGAATTACAATTGAACAAAAATTGCTCCGGATATTTTGAGAATTCCTCATTTGAGTGTAACTTTAGGAGTAAGCAGCTCAACCCAATTCTGAAAATACGCTGAGGGCTCTACATGTGTTACCAAAAGCATCTCTTAATAAACCTAGCAATTTTGCACAGGATTTTATAATTTTCAAGGACACATTATGGACAGTATCGAGCGTCTCTTTGACATATTAAGCAGAAGTAATGTAGGGAGTGTTTGTAAAAATAACAGAATTAAAGGGGACATTTGGGTAAGTCATTTGTCCTCTACATTAAGCAGAGTAGCACACCACATGTGTGCACATATGAATACACACATACATACAAATGTACATTTAGTTTGACATTTACTGTGTTAAAAGAAATGGATTTCACCTATGGGAAATCATTAAGCAGAGTTCACATATGATATGACTAATTTTTATTCCATTTTATTATAATGGAAATACATTAAACGTCTTTAGATTTTCTCACATGCCATTCTGAAGTTCTCGGTTGACTCAAGCAATGCAGCTCCTTTCTTTAATTACAACTTAAAAATCAACCCAAATTGCTCCAAACACTATGTAATATATTTTTCTTTTTGTAGCTCATGAGCTCAGTCAATCATAATTTTATAATGAAGTCAAGGGTCATTTTTATATACAGTTTTGAAGGTTACCATGAATTTTATTATTGTTTAAGAAAAGTTAGAACAAACTGTATAAACCTATATTCATATCAAAAAATAGTATGCAGTATTTTGGTTTTCTTTGCTTAAATCTTGATTATGATGAAAGATAAAGCTGGATTCATGCAAAATATAAAAATATCTTTTTCCCATCAAATGTCTACATTTTATAAAATATTGTCACAATAGAAACATGCTCTATATCAATTCTTTTTTAAAAAATAAATGTGCCTAATTATAATATGCCATGGTGACTGACATGCATTATGTTCAATATTCAGAAAGGCAGTATTATTCCAAGAAAAAAATTATACAGTGCTACCCACCATGACCTTGCAGAATATACTAATAATAGTTTTCTCTTCCGAAATATTTCTACAAGTGACAATTCTTATTTCCTGTGGCATTTTAAGAAAAGCTGTCCAATCAGCCATAAATATATCAGTCTACCTATAAAGGTTTACTATCCAAATGGCAATTTCATTTTCAATTTTCCTTGGTAAATAGATATTGAATATTTGAAGGAGGTTGTTTCAAAAGTCTAGAAGATAAAAATGGCATTCCTTTTAGAGCTCCTTTTACTCTGGTGGACAACTGAAATGTCATTCAAAAAGTTACTTGATGTTGCGGTAGCCTCCAAGTACATTACCAAGCACATTATTCCAGAGATGGGGTCAAGACCAAATTAAGATGCAGAGATCATATGGCTTATTACATTACATAAAATACAGCAAGCAACAAAAGGGAAGATAAGTGGCTGGCTAAAACGTAGGACAGGGTGAAAGGGGATAGAAAGAACACTAACTTAATCCTGTATTAACCAATCTTCTTATATATTCTCTCTCTCTCTCTCTCTCTCTCTCTCTGCCACATCAGATTTCCCTTCTGATCATATGTGTACAAGACCAGAGTTATGGATGAAGCAGACAGAAGACACACAGAGCAAACACATACTTGCTCTATCAGAGTGACTCAGGGCCAACTATCCCTTGCCACAGTTGTATCTCCCCAGATAACCGGATGAATAGTCACGCTTTTTATCTGTTTCTGGGGAATAACACATGGGACCAGAATGAGATCATACCAGTTGTCACCAGTAGAGGGAGGTGCAATTTAGGGATGATATAGCTACTAATCTAGAATTAATAAAATGTATACCTTAAGATGAGGTCTTTCCAACCCTATCTGTAGGTAACATTCTTGTTTGCTCTATCCTTTTAACCATATATTCCATTTATTCTATCTTTAATGAGTAAATCATAAGTTTCTGATTTACTCTCTGTATTTCATATATCTTATGAAGTCTGCCTACATATCACAAGCTATTAGATCATCTAATATGTATAATTAGCATTTTTAGGAGTATAATACCACTTTTTGATTTATTTGTTTTGTTTTTGTCCTCTACAGAATTGAATGTTTTTCAATAATACTGCAAAGACTGATTATGAAAAAATTTGGTCTTCAAAATGTATTTGTTAATATCTTGCCAATTAGTTCAAACAGGCATTCACAACAAAAATGACCAGGCAACAGCTTAGATGCAATCTGACCTATACTGAACAATATCATCCAGGTGGTAATTGTTGAAGTGGCATAAAATGAGTGCTGTTAAGTATTTCATTACCATGTTAAAAATGTGTGGAGTGCATGAGGTGCCAGATTTTGTTTGGGTCGCTTTTTGTCCTGTGTCATAGTTTGATTGAGGGGTCCCAGAGAAGTGTGCTTTGGGCTTCACTCAACTTCTTCAATAATGACTTTCTTGCTAAGTTAAATGAGCCTCAATACAATAATCAGACTGATTTCCTACAAACTTCTCTAATGGAATACCAGAAAAATATATGTCATGTTATTGAAGTTAAAAAAAAAAAAAGACATCCAAAAGTTTTTAAGTTTGCCTTGGTGCTAGTAAGTAACTACTTCAACTCCAACCATTTTGACAGTTGACAAACTAAATTCTTGACTCATGACCATGACCCAAACTTTGCTCTGTACTATTCTGCTCAGAATTCCCACTTACGTTATGACCACTCTGATGACTAGCCATTTCCCTTGCTTTTAATTTCTGGCTTACAGTGTGTCACTGTTATCCCAGCTAAGTAGTTTAATCTTCTAGAAAAGTTGGTTATCCCTCAAATGATATTACCTAGGTGTTCCTAGGGAATGCCCTCTCTTGTTTTTGTTTTTTCCTCAACCCCGTATTCTTTTCCCTGACCATTCTCATAATGTAATTAACTTATATACTACAGTCATGTAAAAAGAAATTAGGGAAAATTAGATTTAGTCCTATACAGAAATTTATTAATTTGGCTAACTTTGACATTTTCCATGATATTGACTCCAAAGAAATATTTTTTCCTTCAAAAATTGCTGTTTCTGAATATAGAAATAAATGTGTAAATGATGAAATTTGAAAATTATTGCTGAGATGATCATCACTGACCCTAAAGCACTCCCCAAATTACAATCACTGGCAGCTGACAGCATGCTCCTCAGCATATCTCAGGCAACTATCAAAGAAAAAAGCAAGAGAATATTTCTCTTTCCAATTATTCTTCCAGCATTTTCTCATTTTTCTTTCTGGATTTGATCAACATGGAAGGTGATAAGCTTACTGTGGTAAAGTGGTAACATAGTTATCTAAGGGGTAATCATCTGAATATGTTGGTTGAAAAGCTTGAAATATTTCATGCTGAAAAATATATTTCAGGATTGACATTAGATAGCAGATACCAACAGGTATAATCTTATATTATCCATTCTTCTGTGTCTAATTTTGATACTGAAATCAGTTGATGGTATAAACTACCAAACAAAGCTTTTAATTCATCTGCTTTCTTCATTCATTTAAATAATCTTGTCACTTCAGAACATATTTCAAATCCTAGTAAAATCACTTCTGCTAGTAACTACATATTTTTTCATGTTGTAATGAAAACAGTATTTGAGGAAATTAGCAACCATCAGAAATAGTATAAGCACGAAGAATAAACATAGTCATTTTTAAAAGATGGCATTAATATAAATAGAATGTTTTATGTGAATGTAGAGTGATTATTTATATTTGAAGAATTACATATGAAGACTTAGTAATACATATTCTCCTTGGTATACTAGTATCTTTAGGGAAATATATTAATCAGTAGATCCCAAGCCAATTGTGAATATTTTCTTTTCTATCCTGAAAGTTTAAGAAATTGTAAATTTAAGGTGAGATGAGGATCAAATGAGTGCATTTATGATTTACTGTATATCACCCTTTTTATTCTAATCTTTAAGCTACATTCCCGGGGTTGCAGTTTAGAATAAAAATTCCTTGAAAGTCCTGGTCAGTAACAAGGGAGTTGCATTTTTTCTTTTATTTTTTGGTATTATTTTTGTTTGTTTATTTTGAGCAGTTGTCTTCCTACTGCTTAGGGTCTGACAAGGCTTCAGTCAAGGTGTTGGCTCAGTTCCCTTCTATAGCTTGGGGTACTCCTCCAAGTTTATGTGGCTATTGGGAGACTTATTCCTAATTCTAGGCTCTGACCTCCTCTTTTTTATCTACTGATTGATTTACTTTAATTTAGTTTTACTTTTTCTATTGAAGTATAGTTGATTTATAAAGTTATATTAGTTAAGGTGTACAACATAGTGATTGAATATTTCTATAGATTATACTCCATATACGGTTATTATAAAATATTGGCTATATGTCCTGTGCTGTTTATTACATTCTTGTATCTTATTTATTTTATACCTAGTATTATGTATCTCTTAATCCCCTTCTCCTATCCTCCCCCTGTCTCTCCCCCTCTCCTCACTGGTAACCACTAGTTTGTTCTCTGTATATATCAGTCTATTTTGATTTTGTAATATTAATTCATTTGCTTTATTTTTAGATTCTGTATGCAAGTGAAAACATGCAGTATTTGTCTTTATCTGTCTGACTTTTTTTTCTCTAAGCAAAATACCCTCCAAGTCCATCCATGTTGTTGCAAAATCTCATTCTTTTTATGGTTGAGTACTATTCCATTACAGTTCCTTGCCACATGGTGGCTTACTTCTTCAAACCAGCAAGAGGAGTCACTAGAGAGAAACTGCTAGCAAGACAGAGTGTTATTTAACATAGCATAATCAAGGGAGCAGAATTCCAGAGGCTTTGTGATATTCTCTTGGTTCAAGAAAGGTGAAGGTCCAGGAAGGGGAAAGAATTACACAAAGGCATTATCACCACGAGACAGGGACCATGAGTGACCACTTTATAGTGTTCCCTCCACAGATGGTATTTTGAAGCTAAAATAAAAACATGAAATCTCATCAAAATAATTCAGTAGCTGAACTGAAGTATATGTTTAATGACTTTGCACATTATGACATTATCTTTTTCTAGAGAGGTCTCACTCTTTTTTCACTGCTAGCCAGAGAAAGTGGGGAACTGATCATATTTATCCAGTCAGGGACTGATATGAGTTGAAGCTGGGTTGCATTTAGTGTAAGGCTCTTTTTATATCTGGTTTGCTCCTTTTCCTAGGGTATAGTACAGGGCTTTCACTTAAGAGCCTAAAGTTTCATCAGGGACACACTCTGGAAAGATCCTATGTTTTAATCTATCTTCCTTGAACTGTAAGACTGCAAAAAAAAAAAAAAAAAAAAAAAAAAAAAATCCGTCCTCCACTTACTCAGAGCTTTTAGGCTTATGTTAAATCTCTCACCCTGCAGTTTCTGTATCACCAATTGTTTCCAGGTAAAAAGCTGTAGATCATTAGCTGCTTCTCGTAAGTCATCCCCACGTTGTGATCTCTGCCCCTCTAGTCCTTGTTGGCTCCAATTTCTGATGCCACTACATAGATTTTTAAAAAATCATTATCCCAATTTTGAAGTTGTTTCTTCCAGAAATATTGGTCTTCCACAAATATTTTTATCCTACAATAAATCAGAAACCTTTCATTCTGTATCTTAAAAAAATTAGACAATTACTTTCAGTTTTTACATTGTTTTTCCTATTCTTTCTGCCATTTTAGTGCCTCACATTTCTCTCTTGATTCTGAGTCCATTTTCCCCTGAGAATACTGAGAAATAGATTCTTTTATGTTATTTTTTCTTTGGGTTTCTTTTATTTACTGTATGCCACTTGCTTTCTATCATTTCCTCCCATTTTAGTGTCTGCTCTCCTTTCAAGAATAATGTGGAAAAGGCTGTTTGGAGTAAAGTGGAAACCTAGTACTCTATACTGCATATGTTGCCTCTCACAGAAATTCTGCCTCTCACAAAACTCTCACAGTAATTCTGCATATCTCCGATCTTATGTGTATCTGTCCCACCATCTATTGCTGCATATAAACTATCCCCAAATTTACTAGCTTAAAACAATGATCATTTTATCCTATCTCATCATTTTGTGGGTCGTGAATTCAGACATTCCACATGCTGTCAACAGATGTCACCAAGTGTCCTTCAGCGGGCTGAGGGGCTGGTCAGGAGTATGCGAGATGTTTTGTGCCTCGGCAGAGGACCTACAAGAAGCCTCTCCAGTGTTGTAGTCAGACTTCTTACGTGACGTTTCAGAGATCCCTGAGACAGTGAGGCCTGGGTGGAAACTAGAAAGAGTCTTACGTCCTTGCTTCAAGTGTCCCAGAATGTCACTGCTGATGCATTTGGTTGGCCAAATCGTTCAGGCCAGCCCAGATTCAAGGGAGGGGAACAGTCTACCTATGGATGGAGTAGTCAGCAATATGTGGCCATCCTTAGTATATCACTCTCACTCCGCAGGTTTTAGTGTTTGCCTCTGCCCCCATCCCTTTTAGGGAGAGCAGGTTTTAAAGATGGGCTTATAAAGTAGCTCACGGTAAAGTCCCTTATTATATTAGCTTATTTAGTGCTTAATTATCGCTACTTAGCTGACTCTCTCTGCAGCTAATCTGCAGCCAAATGTTGCTTTATCTCTTTCAAACACTGAGCCATAAAGGACATTTCTCAGGGTTAGGAGTCCTAATTAGACTTTGAAATTCTGTGTCCTAGTCATGCTGGTTATGAAGCTATTTGACTCCACTGTAAATCCATACTTTTACACTCTACTTTTAGACGCTGGGTGGGGATTCTACAATCTATCATTCTTTGTCATGTGGATAGAGTCCTCTTATGCTTTTTCAGTACAGGCACTGGAGGGAGAAAGAGGGGACTTGCTGATTTCAGTTTGCCGCATGTCCCTATCAGAGTCACTTCATCAGTGCTGCTTCACCCTGGCTGCAGCAATGGTTTCCAATTGCCAGCACAGTTTTGCTCTTTCCAGACCATCCTTCTCACCCCCCTTCCCACCCCCATACCACATCCGCCCCCAGGGAGTTACTAGGACGAGGATCACTGCCAGCTCTGCAAGAGCTCTCCTCTGGACAGATATGATGCCAGCACCAACAGATGGTGCCATCTCCTTAGAAGGTCTCAGCCATGGCTCTGTGGGACCCTTATTTTCAGCTCCTGAAGTCATTAGTTGTTCGGAGGTCTGAATGGTTGTCTACAAGTCTCCTCCTTGTTTGCTGCCGTAGTGGCTGGCACTCCCTTTCACATGTCTGATTCTCAGATTTATGTGGATTCTACTCTTGGCCTCTAGGTTCTGAAAACTCCAACGTTTTCCCCCATCTCTGAAGGCAATACCCATTTTCTCATTTATTACTCCTACTTACTTCGTTATGTCCTATTTTGTTTAAGTTCTCCAATATCTGTTTAATGAATTTCTTATATTGAATTCTCTCTGTTGAAGTAGCTAGGGTAGCTTCCTTTTTTCTAACTGAACTCTCACTAATGCATCATACCCATCCTCCTTCAGTCTTCATTGCCTTAGGAAAATACAAGGTGAAATTTGGAGACTCATTTGAATGGATAGGAATTAGCATTGTATCGCCCTCAAATGCTTCATCTCCTCCTCAACTTAATCTCATTATCTACCTCTTCTACCAAATATGCCATTCATTCCATATCCAGAGGTTATGATTGGTTCACTGTACCTCCTACAGCATCTCTCAAAGGCTAATTCCCACCTTTCAAGTGAGTTCCCATTGTATTATAATGATTTCATCATCCATATATCTGCCAAATTTTCCAGTTTCCTCCTTTTATCTTCTCATTGATGTCTCTTGTAAGGCCTTCATGGCTTTGTGTTGCCAAACTTCCTTGATGGTCTTCTTACTAGAACTGTGCCTATTGTTCACTGCTGAGAATTACGTGTATTGGATCACCATAGTCTTTGTGTGTGAGTATCCCTGTTCTAATCTAGAGTAAAAAGAGGAGTGGGTAAATCTAACAACAATTATTCATTTTTCAGTGGTACTAGAATACAAGGAGCATAGATAGAGAAAAAGTGAGAAACAACTGAAGGGGAAATTTATCTGGGTACTGTGAGAGGAAAATAGGGGGAAAATGGAGATTCTATATGAAACTTAAAGGGCTATTAATGGCAGTGCATAAAAAAGCTGCTTGTGAATTTTATTACTTGGGCAAAGAGAAAGCCTGACAAAAAAAGTCTTCTAGTTGCTATTTTCTAAAAGACAGCTATTCAGGACAGTGGTGGTTTTCTAATCTCCTATATGAATGTAAGTCATGGATGTATTACAGAGGCCACAGTTTTAGCACCACTTATAAATCCTTCTGGATGTAACATTTAAGATGTAATCATTAAATTGTCCTTGTAAGTCTACCAGGATTGCATGCACAGTATAACTGTGTTGACCTGGCAATGAAAATAGAGTATGTCAAACTACGGAACTTCTTATCCAAATCCCTTAGCACTTTTCCCACTAAATCCTACTTCTTAATGTAGCATATGGAGTCACAGCCCATTTTATAGCATATTCAAGGTGAGAGAAAGAATAAAAGTACTATTCAGGTACATTCCAGTTTTAAATTTCATTAGACAAATACCTTTAGTATGGGTTTGTTTCAATATCTCAACTCACTTATTCAATTCACTATGCAGTGATATGAAAATAGAAAATAAAAAAGAAGTTAATGTCATCTACTGAGCTGGCTTCCCCCACAAGAGACCAGCTTTCTTACTAATTCAGTCATCTTCCTCTTACTAGATAAATTTGTGCAGCCACTCAGTCTTTTATGCTAATTGAAAAAATGCTGATTTTGTGCACTGATGGACTACAAAACCTCACTGGAGATTTTCTGTGATCATAAGTACATTTGATCATTTTAAATAGAGCTCAGGGACTAGATAGCAGAGAGACTAATTCATCTCTGTTTCGAAGGTCTGTACCCAGCATAAAGAGGTATTTCTAATTCTACTTGTTACTTATTCTGAGAAAAGGAATATAAGTATTTTATCTGAGTTCTAATAAGGAAAATTCACTTAAATAATGCAATCTAAAATCTGTATGTGATTTTTGGATATCATAATTAAAATGAGCAGAAATTATCCATGAATAAAATTAATGGGCCTTAAAGTTATCCTATTTTTATTTAAACTGGATGCCAAAATTAACATTTAAGAGTGTGCAATTCATGCCTTCATATCTCACCAAACTGTGGGTACAAATGATGCTAACATTACATTAACATCAATAGCAGATTTTCTTGTCTTCACACCTGTGGTTCAGCCTGCAGATTCTTGTCTTCTTTGCCACTTAAAGGAGCCTCACTGTCACTAATAAAGGAAATAAACAGTTTTCTGATGCTCTTAAAGCAGATAATACTTAAAGAGTTTCTTCCCAAAATATAAGCATGGGTTGGGAATAACTGTCTTTCTCAAACATTTTATTTCCTTGTTCCCTGAAGCATTACTGTTCTCACTGAACAATGAATATGTGGCTGGCTCTACATTTTAGATGCTAGGAATTTAATGTTCAGTAAGAACATAAAGGAAGGACTCTGCTCTCATGAACTATGCATCTTCAAAAGATAATGAGAGATGACTAATAAATAAGGAAACACAAATGGAAAAGGAAGGAAATTATAAATGAGATACGAAAATGAACAGGTGTATGTAGTAGAGAATGACAGGGGTAGATGCTTCTGCATATAGAAGGATCAGGGAAGGCTTTCCTGAGAAAATGATCTGACCTGAAACCTAGGGAATGAAGAGGAGCTAGCCACAAAAACAAACAAAAAAAACAAACAAAAAAAAAAAACTAGAAAAAAAAATGATGGAGGTAGAAGGCACAGCTAATGCAAATCTCTTGAAGAGTGAATAAATGGGTTGAGTTAAAACAAATGAAAAGCATAAAGGAGATTAGTGAACTGCAGCCAGAACCTCAGAATCACTTAAGGACATAACCATGGTTCCCTGACACAGTGTTCTTTCTCTAAGTCTACCAAAAACAGGCTTCTGCTTTCTTAACCCCCTTTAAAGATAGAATCTTACATGACGTATAAGTATCTGTCATGGTCCCATTAGAAAATAGAAACCCATGCAGATAATTCAAGAGAGTATAGTTATAGTAAAAGAACAACTTTCAGACATGTGGGAAAAGTTAAGTCACCCAATAAGGGATGTTGAAGCAAAACCAGACTAGCAATAGCTAAAAGTTGTTATTACCCTAAGACTAAAGAAATAAATGTGGGAAATTATGCTTTTGGAATCCAGGGAGATATGGAACCATGGACTAGTGGTCAATAGAAAATAAAATTAGTCCAAAAGAGATTCAGCCACTGTGTAAACATGGCCCAGAGCAGAGAGAAAGAGGAGAACTATCCCAACCTCTCATTGTCTCTCTGCTTCCTATCTCCTATCAGTGTCTCCCATCGGCTGAACACAGTAGCATACTAGCGAACAAAGGAACACAGGAGCCTAAGAAATGCAATGTCTTGGGGTAAGCCTCTGGGGCACAGAACAGGAATGGAAGAACTGAGAATGCTTCTGAGGTGTGGGAGGTGCTAATTTTGAAAAGAGCAAGCATAGCGTGCAGACAGACACTTGTGGGTAAGATTTCTCATTCATTAATTCAGTTTTGTTTCAGGTTCCTACTGTGACAGAATGCATGGTTGACTCATTCCACTAGGTCCCAGAGAACTACAGGAGGTAAGGTGGTGGGATCAAAATAGGAAGAAATTAGTGAGTGGAGAGTGCTGTCAAACTAGTATATAAGTAGACCAGTAGTATTAATCTTGGGCAAGAGGTTTCTGGTCCAGTTGTGGGAGAAAAACATATGAAAAGAGATGCTCCTATTCTGCTCTTGCTTCTCTCCCATCTTTACTTGGGACAATCAATATCATGTTCTTTATTTGCAAATGTTCAAACCAATGATGCAGGTGACCTAATGAATAAAATCAAGTCAGTGCAAAAGGTCTTAAAAGATGAAGAATTGATAAAATTGGGGAGGGGTTTTAACTTGCCAAAGGCAGTGATTTCCAAATCCTTCTCTTTCTAGACAACTAGGATAGATGGACTAAAATTTATGGAGTGAAGCTTTCATTGAACATGAAAAGAAAGCTTCATAAAATATGTGACATAAGTGTATTCAGTAATTGGACAAAAGTAGTACAGAACTGTGATCCTTGACAGAAGGAGAACAAATGAGATGAACCTCAAGATGATATTATCTTTCTTTCTGGAAGAGTTTCTAGACCAAAAAGCAAAGAAATAATTGATAAGCTGGACTTCATTAAAATAGAAAACGTCTGCTCTTTGAAAGAAAATGTCAAGAAAATGAAGAGGCAAACCATAAGAATGTATTTGTGAAAACACAGCTGATAAAGGACTGTTATAAAAATATGCAAAGAACTCTAAAATTCAGTAATAAGAAAATAAACAACACCGTTAAAAAAATGGACCAAAGACCTAAAGAGAGACCTAACCAAAGAAGATATACAGTTGGCAAAAAACATATGAAATGTCATCAACGAAATGCAAATTAAAACAACAATGAGATACTACTACACACCTATTAGAATGGCCAAAAGCAGGAACACTGACAACACTAAATACTGGCAAGGATGTGGAGCAACAGGAACTCTTATCCATTGCTGGTGGGAATGCAAAATGGTAATGTCACTTTGGAAGGCAGTTTGACAGTGTTTTACAATACTGAACATACTCTTGCCATATGATTCAGCGAGTATGCTCCTTTATATTTACGTAATGGAGTGGAAAATGTATGGCCACACAAAAACCTGCACACAAATGTTTATAGCAGCCTTATTTATAATTGCCAAAACTTGGAGGAAACAAAGATGTCCTAAAGAATGTGAATGGATAAACTGTGGTACATTAACAATGGAATATTATTTAGTGCTAAACAGAAATGAGCTATCAAGACATGAAAAGACATGGAAGAAACGTAAATGTATATTACTAAATGAAGAAAGTCAATCTGAAAAGGCTATATACTGTATGATTTCAACTCTAATGTATTTTGGAAGAGGGAAAAATATGGAGACAGTAAAAAAAAAATTAGTGGTTGTTGGGGATTAGTTGGGGAAGAGGGATGAATAGGTGAGCACAGAGGATTTTTAGGGCACTAAAACTATTTTGTATGATACTGTAATGGTGAATACATGTCATTATAAATCTGTCCAAACCCACAGAATATACATCACCAAGAGTGGACCATAATATAAACTATAAATCTGAGTGAATATGATGTGTCTGTATAGGCTTATAAATTGTGACAAATGTACCACTCTGGTGAGGGGTGTTGATAATTGGGGAGATTATGTATGTATGGAGACAGAAAGTATAGGGGAAATCTGTCTACCTCCTTCTCAATTTTGCTGAACCTTAAAGTATTCTAAAAATTGTCCATAAAGAATAAAAAATCTAATAGTGTATTTGCCCTGCTATGTTTCAGACTTGCTTGGAACCTGTGATCCCTTTTTTCTTTATGATGTATCTCTTTTGGAATGGGATTGTCTACCCTATGCCTGTCCAACTATTATATTTTGGAAGCACATAATTTATTGTCTGGTTTCACAGGTTCACAGCTCAGGCTGAATCATAACTCAAGTCTCACCCAGACCTGATTTAGGTGATATTTCAGATGAGATTTTGGACTAAGACTTGACAGAATGAGACCAGAATTTGGTGACTTTGGGATAGGGTAAACTTACTTTGGATATGAGAAGGACGTGAATTTGGGGAGTTCGAGGGTAAAATGTTATGGTTTGAACTGTGCTTCCCTCCCCAATAATTCATATGTTTAAGTCCTAACCCACAGTACCTCAGAATGTGACTGCTTTTGGAGATAGTCTTTACTTGAGTGATTAAGTTAAAATGAGGTAATTAGGTGGGCCATAATTATATTAGTGTTGTCTTTATAAGAAAATTTGAATACAGGCACAAACAAAGGGGAAACAACACGAAGACACAAGGAGAAGACAACCATCTACAAGCTAAAGAGAGAGGTCTGGAAGGATCCTTCCAACATAATCCTCAGTAGGAACCAATTTTGCTGGCACCTAGATCTCAGACTTCTGGCTTCTAGAACTGTGAGAAAATTAACATCCCCTGTTTAAGACATCCAGTCTATGGTACTTTGTAATGGTAGCCCTAAAAGATTAATATATGCCCCCAAAATTTTAATCAAGAAGCCTATTAAGAATTAGATGGCTGTCACCGAAGAAACAAAGAATGAGATTTGCAAGAGACACAAATTGTAATGTTTTAATCTTCATGCTTTTCTTCCTTACTTTTCTGACTCTTTGGTTAAGGTTTCTAAAATATCTGCTGTATTTTATTGCTTAATTGTGAAATTGATGACGTCTTTAGTTTTAATATTGCTTTCTCATTCATTTTGCCTTCTTCTGTATGAGTGCAGTACTTGGCTATTGTTTGCTTTTGATTTGGCTGCACCATAAACTTAACCAGACTGTTGAGATTTTACTTCTTGAGGAGCAACTCAGCTTCTTTTGATGTTAAAACCACTATCTTATCTGAGTAGCTGAAAGCAACCACAAAGAGACTTTTTATATGACAATCATTGCCATAGGCCAGACAGTCAAAAAAACTAAAGTCCTTGTATCTAGTCTACAGGTTGTTAGATTAGGAATGGAATCAGTTCTATTGGTTTAAATTTAGCACTCTTGGTTCTTTTTATGGAAATCAACAGCAAACTATAATCATCTTTCTTTTAATATTTGTATTGTATTATTCAAATGTGCATTTTCTAGAATCTTTATTGCTGCTCTACAATCACTGTCCTCTCAATGATGCAACAAATTCACTTCCAAAGAAGGACAAGAAAATCTGACACTTATGAAGGTTGGAACAGTACTGTCAATAACTCCACATATGACCCTGAGATATCAGACAATGATACTGAACTATATTGATCATATTCTGTGATGGAAACGACTTACCATGCAGCTTAGTCTAAAGAATGACCAAAAATACATGGAGAATTTCAACCAACATACTAAACAATTTTGGAGCCAACCATGTTTTTTGTCTGTGCTAAATAATTTGGGGATTAAATGAATGCACCTATTTCTGTGCTAAATAATACTTGTAAGCAATAAAATAACTTAGCTCCATGCTCCAGGAAATATTTGTTCCTGGAAGACTGGACTATGAAAACGCTAAATTGGCTTATCTGCCCATATTAACATTTTGCTTATTAAGGCTTTTCCACCAATACAAAGCCATTTTGTTATAAACTCTCAATTCCAACCAGTCCTCTATCTTGGATAATCTGTTTTAAATCACTGAGCCTAGGTCATAAAACCCTGTAAGCATTGAGTCATAAATTCTGATAATGAGATAAAACTATTATATTTTTGTGTTCTCCATGAAGATAGTAAGTCCAATAAATTCAGTTTTGCTTGATCAACTGGTCAAGAGTTTGGGCCAATATTTTTTAGAGCAATGAAGAATTTTGAAGGATTATAAACAGGTTTGTTATATTCAGATCTGCATTTAGAAAATATTATCTGAATGAGATGTGTAGAGGTCAATGAATAGGTTTAAGCTACTAAACTTTTATGTTAATAACATTTAATCACTCATAATTATTTTTCTTTCAGTTAAAACAATAGACTTTCTTACAGTTAAAACAATAGATTTTACATAGTATTCTAGACTTGTTTCATACCTTATATTTTAGTATAAATCAATGAATACATTATATAACCAGATCAACAGTAAGCTTTATGAATTTACAGTGTGATAATACCGAGACTTGGGTCTATTAGAGTTGAGGGCTAGATCCTAATTTCTAATAACTGCAAGCAAGAATTGCCTACCTGAAAGTCCCTGGTGAAATCAGCCTGTTTTCCATGTCTTCGCAACAATGTTAGGGTCAGTCAACCCAGTCATCCAGTTTTAAAGATAAAATATTGACATGAAAATAATCAAATTATGTAATGGGAAAATGCTCCTTCTTATTGCTTGCTGGGAAAGATTTAATATAATTCACTAGTCAAGAGTTCCCATGGGGGCTTCCTTGGTGGTGCAGTGGTTAGGAATCTGCCTGCCAATGCAGGGGACACGGGTTCAAGCCCTGGTCCGGGAAGATCCCACATGCCGCGGAGCAACTAAGCCCGTGCACCACAACTAGTGAGCCCGCGCTCTAGAGCCCGCGAGCCACAACTACTGAAGCCTGCATGCCTAGAGCCCATGCTCCACAACAAGAGAAGCCACCACAATGAGAAGCCCGTGCACCGCAACGAAGAGTAGCCCCCGCTTGCCGCAACTAGAGAAAGCCCGTGTGCAGCAACAAAGACCCAACTCAGCCAAAAATAAATAAATAAAATAATTAATTAATTAAAAACAAAAAAAAGTTTCCATTAAGTTCACACTCACTTCAATGTACATGAAACTTATATTGCGTTTAGGAGCACTCCAAGTCCATTCCTATACATTGAACTATGATCCTAATGCAGACCAGCTTGTACTCATGTTCAGAACTTGTGATTACTGGGAACATTTCTCCTAGAACTGTCCAGCCCCTGAGGCTATTGATCTGGTGCCAAACGGTACTGCTTTTCTACATTTTCAACTGATTTGCTGGAGTTGACCTTTGCTTTGTTCTGTAATTTTGCTCCTCTGTGGTTTCTTATAAGGAGTATGTCAGGACAATAAATCTTTCCTTGAATATAGTTCTTGAGTTAATTGTAATTTATAATAGAGTAGTTTACTAACTACAGCTTATTTTGGATACTTCTAAATGATTATATTAAAATTCTTTATCACTAAATGCAATTTTATTTATTTTAAAAAGTCATATGTAATCACACATTATTTAAAGCTTTTGTGATTTATTTTCATGTGTGCACATGAGATTTTGAATTGAAAGCTATGGAAATGTGTAGATCATTATACAAATACTAGGTGTTTTGTCACCATTTTCACTACAATATGGATTTCCGTTCTTTAGATAAATTGCATTATATAATGTAAATCCTTTTGAAGAAATTTTCTCTTGAATCATGGTGATAGAGTGCATGTTTTTGAGTAGCTATAAATGAACCATACTTCATTTCTATGTTACTATGCTACTCAGTTGATTTACAAAGGCTTCCTTCCCCTTGACCCTAAATCAACCTATTTCTAGCCCAACCTTAAGCCATTAAATTTTGATTCACATCCACTTCCAGGATTAAAGGCTTTTGAAATGTTCAATTTCATTGAAAACTCTACTTTTAATGTATTATTCAAAGATAATATGAAGCTAACCTTAGGGATGTCTATGGACTTTATATCAGGGATGTTTCTTCAACTTTTAAAAACAGCCTTAGAAAGATTAATTAAAACCTGAGTGATATGCATTTAGGGTATTTCTAATAGGCAAAAGTATATCTGAACTCACCTAAAGCTTGAGATGTATCATTTGAGGGAAGATGGTAAACCTAATTTAGCTCACAGCACAGCTTTGATCTTCATTGTTGGGTGTTGGTCAATTGAGTGTTCCAAAGAGTAGAGTCTTGCCTCTGTTAGAGCTCTCCTTTGTTCATCTTTAAGTTTTTAGAAAGAGTTATATTAGTTTTCATCCTTTCCAGCTTTTCTTTTACTTCTTAGACAACTGAAATTCAGCTTGCACTATGACTTCCAAAATGGAACTTTCAGCTGCTTAATAGGATGCTTACTGACAAAAGTAATCAGCTTTTTAATAACCTCATCTTGTTCATATTTTCTCCAATTCTTGATTCTTCCTCTTTGGACTCCCTCTTCTTTGATTTCCAGGTCATAATTTACCTTTGGATCATCATCTAGCTCCCTGGACTCTGATTCTCAATTCCTTGATGGTTTTCCTCCTGTTGTCAATGTTCTAAATAGTAATATTTCTCAGGGTTTCATCCTTAGTGACTTTCTGACATCAAACATCACTTTTAGGCAATCTTACCCACTCCTTGGTCTTCAGCATTTCCTAAGGACTCTTACTTCAGCTTTCACATTTCCTACGAGCATCAGATTAGAATCTCTCACCACCTAAAGCTTATCCTTTATGTTCTGAGACAACTTACTTTCATCACACCTACCCTTTCCTCCTATTATTTGTACATTCACCGACACCCAAAATTTGGGTATAATTTTGTATTTCATCTTCCATCCACTGTTCCCCAGTTGTTTCCTGTTTCCTCCTATCCCACAGTTCACAAAAAAATGTCATTTCTACTTGCTTAATAGGTCTTGAATCTGTTACCTCCTTATGATCATCATTGTTGCATTTATGTAGAAATTTATGAATTACAGGCATACCTTGGAGAGACAGCAGGTTTGGTTCCAGACCACCCCAGTAAAGTGAATATCATAATAAAGCGAGCCACACATTTTTTTTTGGTTTCCCAGTGCATATACAAATTACACTGTAGTCTATTAAGTGTGCAATAGCATTATGTCTTAAAAATGTACATACCTTCATTAAAAAATAATTTATTACTAAAAAATGCTAAACATCATCTGAGACTTCAGTGAATCATAATCTTTTTGCTGGTGGAGGGTCTTGTCTTCATGCTGATGGCTGCTGACTAATCAGGGTGATGATTGCTGAAGGTTGGGGAGGCTGTGACAGTTTCTTAACATAAGACAACAATGAAGTTTGCCACATTGATTGACTTGACTCTTCCTTTCAGGAACGATTTCTCTGTAGCATTCACATTTGCCCTCAGTAGAACTTCTTTCAAAAGTGGAGTCAAACCTCTCAAACCCTACTGCTGCTTTATCTACTAAGTTCATGTAATATTCTAAATCCTTTACTGTTATTTCAACAATCTTCACAGCACCTTCACCAGGAGTGGACTCCATCTCAAGAAACCAATTTCTTCACTCATCCATAAAAAGCAACTCCTCATCTGTTCATGTTTTATCATGAGATGTCAGCAATTCACTCACATCTTCAGACTCCACTTCGAATTCTAGTGCTTTTGCTATTTCTACCACATCTGAAGTCATTTCCTTTGCTATCTTGAACACCTCAAAGTCATCCATGAGGCTTGAAATCAACTTCTTCCAAACTCTTGTTAATGTTGATATTTTGACCTTTTCCCATGAATCATGAATATTCTTCATGGCATTTAGGATGGTGAAACCTTTTCAGAAGTTTTTCAATTTACTTTGCCCAGATCCATCAGAGGAATCACTCTCTATAGCAGCTATGGCTTTACAAAATGTTATTTCTTAAATAATCAAACTTGAAAGTCAAAATGACTCCTTGATCCACGCTCTGCAGAATGGATGTTATATTAGAGGCATGAAAACAACATGAATCTTGTTGCACATGTCCATCAGAGCTCCTGGGGACCAGGTGTGTGGTCCATGAGCAGTAAATACTTTGAAAGGAGTCTTTTTTTCTAAGCAGTAGTTCCCAACAGGGGGCTTAAAATATTCAGTAAACCATGTTGTAAACAGATGTTTTGTCATCCAAGCCTTGTTGTTCCATTTACGGAGCACAGGAAGAGTAGATTTAGCATAATTCTTGAGGACCCTATGATTTTCACTATGGTAACTGAGCACTGGCTTCAACTTAAAGTCACCAGGTGCATTAGCTCCTTACAGGAGCGCCAGCCTATCCCTTGAGTCTTTGAAGCCAGGCATTGACCTCTCTCCTCTACTTATGAAAGTCCTGGTTGACATCTTCTTTCAGAACAAGGCTATTTCATCTACACTGAAAATCTGTTGTTTACTGTAGCCACTTTCATTTTATAGGTAGTTTTTTAAAAATAAATAAATAAATTTATTTATTTATTTATTTTTGGCTGTGTTGAGTCTTCATTGCTGCGAGCGGGTTTTCTCTAGTTGCGGCAAGCAAGGGCTACTCTTCATTGCGGTGTGCAGGCTTCTCCTTGCGGTGGCTTCTCTTGTTGCAGAGCACGGGCTCTAGGCACACGGGCTTCAGTAGTTGTGGCTCGCAGGCTCAGTAGTTGTGGCTCGCGGGCTCTAGAGCGCAGGCTCAGTAGTTGTGGTGCATGGGCTTTGTTGCTTCGCAGCATGTGGGATCTTCCCGGACCAGGGCTCGAACCCATGTCCCTTGCATTGGCAGGTGGATTCTTAACCACTGCGCCACCCGGGAAGTCCCCACCTTCGTTTATTATTGTAGCTAGATCTTCTGGATAACTTGCTGCAGCTTCTACATCAGCACTTGCTGCTTCATCTTGCACTTTTATGTTATGAAGATGGCTTCTTTCCTTACACCTTATGAACCATCCTGTGATAGCTTCAAACTTTTCTTCTGCAGCTTCCTCACCTTTCTCAGTTTTCATAGGATTGAAGAGAGTTAGGGGCTTGCTCTGGATTTAGGTTTTGCCTTAATGGAATGTTGTGGCTGGTTTGATCTTCTAACCAGAATACTCACAGTTTCTCCATATCAGCAGTATGCCTTTTTCACTTTATCATTTGTTCACTGGAGTAACGGTTTTAATTTCCTTCATGAACTTTTCCTTTTCATTCACAACTTGGTTAAATGTTTGCTGCAAGAGGCCAAGCTTTCGGCCTATTTGGGTTTTCGACATGCCTTTCTCAGTAAGCTCAATCATTTCTAGCTTTTGATTTAAAGAGAGATATGTAACTCTGACTTTCACTTGAACACTTAGAGGCCACTCTAGGATTTTAAATTGGCCTAATTTCAACATTGTTGTGTCTCAGGGAATAGGGAGGCCCAAGGAGAAGGATGCAGGAATAGCTTGGTTGGTGGAGCAGTCAGAACACACACAACATGTATCGATTAAGTTTGTGCACTGTCTTATATGGGCACAGTTTGTTGCCCTCTAAAACAATTACAATAGTAACAACAAAGATCACTGATCAGAGATCACCATAACAAATATTATAACAATGAAAATGTTTGAAATATTGTAAAAATTGCCAAAATGTGACAAAGTGAGCAAATGCTGTTGGAAAAATGATACCTATAGATTTGTTGGACACAGAGCTGCCATAAACCTTCAACTTATAAAAAGAACTGTATCTCCAAAGGGCAATAAAATTAAGCACAATAAAACGAAGTGTGCCTACATTTTGGAATACTGTACTCACCTCCACACTGGATTTAGTACTTCAAGTTCCATCATTCCTCACCTTCTTCCATGAGCTCAAATAATTTTAGAATTAAAACTAGATCATCTCTTTCTTAGTTACGCTATTTCCATGACTCCCCCATCAAATTCTTAAACTTTTTCTTGAATCCATATCTTACAGAGACATACAAACAAAATACATAAAGAAATACATTTGGGATTTCCCTGGTAACACAGTGGTTAAGAATCCGCCTACCAATGTAGGGGACACAGGTTCGAGCCCTGGTCCAAGAAGATCCCACATGCCACAGAGCAACTAAACCCATGCGCCACAGCTACTGAGCCTGCACGCTAGAGCCCGTGAACCACAACTACTGAGCCTGAGTGCCACAACTACTGAAGCCCGCATGCCTAGAGCCCGTGCTCTGCAACAAGAGAAGCCACTGCACTGAGAAGCCCGTGCACCTCAACGAAGAGTAGTCCCCGCTCACAGCAACTAGAGAAAGCCCGCACGTAGCAACGAAGACCTGAAGCAGCCAAAAATAAATTAATCAATTAATTTTAAGAAAAAGAAATACATTTATCTGCTGATGGGTATACAGTCTTTTTCTCTGTCTTCTGGCTCCAAGTCCATTCCTACTATACACCAGAAAAGACCCTCTTGGAATCCTCAGGCTCCCTGGAATCAAATGTTGAAACCAACACTAAAAACCATACTAATGCTAAACACCACCAACACCACTTTGTAAAGCACAAATTAGATGGCACCTGTTACTTTTCTTGATCCAGTTTTTCTTTATTTTTATATCTTGTCTTTACTACATAGTACATATAGAATTTATTTTTAGTTTCATTTGTTATTTTGTCAGCCTGAAGTGCTCTTCTTCCTGGTCTTTCTGATTTACTCTTGCTAAAGTTAATTAAAATTAGTTGCAAGCTTTTCTCTTGACGCTCAACTAGAGGTTGTTGTATGTACAGCCCCTTTCCTCATTATTCTTTCCATGTAGCTATTTTTAAAATAGATTGATCAAAATCTTAGTTCGATATCACAGGCTGCAGTATTCAAAGCCTTCCCTGAAATTTTTTTTTTTTCTCGTTTGACCTTCATTTTATTTTATTTATTTATTTATTTTAACATCTTTATTGGTGTATAATTGCTTTACAATGGTGTGTTAGTTTCTGCTTTATAAAAAGTGAGTCAGCTATACATATACATATATCCCCATATCTCCTCCCTCTTGCATCTCCCTCCCACCCTCCCTATCCTACCCCTCTAGGTGGTCACAAAGCACCGAGCTGATCTCCCTGTGCTATGCGGCTGCTTCCCACTAGCTATCTATTTTACATTTGGTACTATATATAAGTCCATGCCACTCTCTCACTTTGTCCCAGCTTACCCTTCCCCCTCCCTGTGTCCTCAAGTCCATTCTCCACGTCTGCGTCTTTATTCCTGTCCTGCCCCTAGGTTCTTCAGAACCTTTTTTTTTTAGATTCCATATATATGTGTTTGAAGTTGGTTCTAAAGGGAGAAAAAAGAGTGCCTCTTCACATTCTTCAAGATTAAAAACTCTTGAGCTGTTTTCCATAATTTTCTGAGAAACATTATACAATAAAACAAAATAAATTGACATGTAGAGTAATGAATGATGGAAAGAGAACTGTGGAAACACTAGAGTACTTGGTTTAGTGGTAACTGAGGTTTAGTGTCATCCTTGCCTTTCCCATGCATTGAGTGTTCAGTCTTTCCTCCTATTATGTAAACTGCCCCACTGTCTCTAAAATAAAACCCTTTTATGTATAAGCTAATTTGAATTGGATTTATGTCACTTACATCTAAGCATTTTTCACTTCTACACACATGACCACAAAAAATTTGGTAATATAGTTCAGAAAGGTAAAAATTTCCCTAGATTTTACTTAAGGATCCCAACTTAAGCAAATTTCTGCTAGACAAAGTTCTTCTATCTTTTCTCTGTGTCTTCATAGTTCTTCATTTAGAAGAACTATGTTCAATATAGTTCAGTATAGTTCAGTCATGCTTCTTTAACTTGTTTTATAGTTTGTCACCACCCACCCCTCAACTCTCACCCTTTACTGGAAAAAATTGTGTTGTATTCATTTCTCTAATTCTCTTTCTTTTATGATTATTATTTAATGTTTGAATGTAGAAGAGAAAAAATTTAACTTATGTGATACTCTGAAGATTACTGCAGATTTTTGAAAGGTAAATAGAACATTAGAGGTCAAGTAATTTTGTGTCCTAATATATAAATATATATTTTTGACAGCCCTTGACAGCTGACCATCCACCTCTGTTTAAACATGTTACTGATTCATGAGATAGCTTGTTCTACCAATGGATAACTCAATTGGTGTAAATTGACATACAATGGCAAGGCCAATTTTTAATTTCCATAATCACAGAAAATACTTTTTGAAGTTACTATATTTGTCAGGTAGGGCTGCCATAACAAAATAAACAAAATACCACAGACTAGGTGGCTTAAACAATAGAAATTTATTTTCTCACAGTTTTGGAAGCTGGGAGTCCAAGATCAAGGTCTTGGCAGGGTTGGTTTCTCCTGAGGCCTGTTTCCCTGGCTTGCAGATGGCCTCCTTTGTTCTGTGTCCTTGTATGGTTTTTTGCTGGGCATGTACACACCTAGTGTCTTTTTCTCTTCTTAAAAGGACACCAGTCACACTGCATTAGGGCCCCACCCTTATAACCTCATTTAACCTTAATTACCTCCTGAAAGGCCCTATTCTGTCAAACTGGGGGCTAGGACTTCAACATATAAATTTGGTGTGGTACTTTTCTTTAGATTTCTTTCTCCTCACATAACCAAGAAGCCATATTGAAATTTTAATTTTAATCAATGATCCTGAAAAACTTCCACTTGGTTTATAAATATTAACTTGGTCTTTTTAATTCAATTACTGGCAGTGAACCATTTCATGCTCTGTATAATTTATAAATATCTTGATTAATGAGAACTAATGACAAAATTATTATTTCCCTTACTACTTTTGTCATATTTCCTTCACTCACCTTTAGGGAGCATGATCCACTTCCTACTAAAAGATACTAATTTTATGAAGAATAAGCAAAGTAAGGTAGGGGAGTAGTTTCTCTGAAGAATCACTACAATTTTATTAACAAAAAACTAGCCAGTGCACAAAGCACAACAGCTTAAATTTCCACTGAAATAATTTTGGTTATAAATTACATAAGTGTTTGATATCAAAAATGCATATTTCATCTTATTCTGAATGACAGTGACCATATGCAGCTTTTCAACCACGTAAATTGTATTAGATGTGAATACACTAGCATAGCCAATTTAATGGCATATGATAAGGATCATATTTATTTCACTTTTTACTTGAATTTTTATCATAACTAACTTTAGTTTCGTAATAATCTAAGAGATTATCTGAATATATCAGTAATGATCTCTTGACATTCATACTATAGTGATTAAGTTGATGCTTTTTGTATATATATTTTGGAAGTCCTTAGGAAGATGAACATAAGGAATTTAGGGTTAACTATTTTAATTTAATTGATAAGGTGATTATAATGCCTCACTGCTTATAATACTTACCTTGCCCCTCCACATTAGTAGCCACTGCTACTTCTTTATACCTTAGTAACAGCAGTAATTTTTACTTGAGTGCCGTCTGTACAAAGACAGAAAATTATGGATAGAATAACTTTTCTCCCCAGACTTACTGAAGACTACCTATTGAACCATCTAAGAGTCTGAAACAGGCAAGGGGATCAAAACAGTAGTTTAGATAGAAAAGAAAAGTCATACAGAAAAAGGGAAATATAAATTGTCTAAATTTTAAAAAATGATATATACTTACTAGACAAAAATTTCAGGAAAGCAGTACCCTTTGTGGTTCATGTGAATTACTTATTGCTGTATAGTATCTTTTTTATAGTGACTTTTTACTTTTTAGGTAAGAAGAAACTTTTTTTTTTTTACTATTTAGGTAAAGTTGAATATTATAAATGGGGTTTATAGCAGTATATAGAATGAGACTTTTCTTTTTAAAGTACAGATTAGAAGGTTGGGTATTAAGCCTAATTAAACTATAATACAAAGCTACAGTAATCAAAACAGAATGGTACTGGCACAAAAACAGACACATAGATCAGTGGAACAGAATAGAGAGCCCAGAAATAAACCCACACACATGATCAATTAATCTACGGTAATGGGGCTTCCCTGGTGGCACAGTGGTTGAGAGTCTGCCTGCCAATGCAGGGGACACGGGTTCGAGCCCTGGTCTGGGAAGATCCCACATGCTGCGGAGCAACTAGGCCCGTGAGCCACAACTACTGAGCCTGCGCATCTGGAGCCTGTGCCCCGCAACAGGAGAGGCCACGACAGTGAAAGGCCTGCGCACCGCGATGAAGAGTGGCCCCCGCTTGCCACAACTAGAGAAAGCCCTCACACAGAAACGAAGACCCAGCACAGCCAAAAATAAATAAATAAATAAATAAATTTATATTAAAAAAAAAATCTACAGTAATGAAGGAAAGAATATATAATGTAGAAAAAGACAGTCTCTTCAATAAGTGGGGCTGGAAAAACTGGGCAGCTAATTGTAAAAGAATGAAATTCTAACACCATATACAAAAATAAACTCAAAATGGATTTAAAGACCTAAGTGGAAGACCAGAAATCATAAAACTCCTAGAGGAAAATATAGGCAGAATAAACCATAACAATATTTTTTTGGATCTGTCCCCTAAAGCAAAGGAAACAAAAGCAAATATAAACAAATGGGACCTAATTAAATTTAAAAGCTTTTGCACAGCAAAGGAAACCATTGATGAAACAAAAAGACAACCTACTGAAAGGGAGAAAAATATTTGCAAATGATATGACTGATAAGATGTTAATATCCAAAAATATATCAACTGCTCATGTAACTCAACATCAAACAAACAAACAACCTGATTAAAAAAGGCACAGAAGACATGAATAGACATTTTTCCAAAGAGGACATGTAGACGGTCAACAGGCACATAAAAAGATGCTCAACATTAAGGAAATGCAAATCAAAACCACAATGAGATATCACTTCACACCTGTCAGAATGGTTATCATGAAGGTTATCATGAAAAAGACCACAAAAAACAAATATTGGTGAGCATGTGGAGGCACAATATAAGGGTAGGGGATTAAGAGGTACAAAGTATTATGTATAAAATAAACTAAAATGATCAATTGTACAACATGGGATATAGCCAATATTTTATAATAACTAAAATTGGAGTAGAACCTTTAAAAATTGTGAATTACAATATTGTACCCCTGTAACTTATGGAATATTGTACTTCAACTATACTTCAATTAAAAAAGAAAATAAAAAATAGATAAGCCACAAGGATATACTGTATAGCACCGGAATTACAGCCATTATCTTGTAATAACCCATAAAGGCATATAATCTGCAAAAATACTGAATCACTAAGTTGTACATCTGAAATTAATATGATATGGTAAATCAACTATATCTCAATAAATAATGAAATCATGAAAAAATGTACAAAGTTTATGTTACATGATTAATTATAAAACTCATTTTTCATACAAAAATTATATTAAAATAGGGACAACCCTCAGCAGCATATAATAATTAACACCCTGAGGTATTCTTTAGCAATAAGGAATCTCTGTCCTGTCACAATCTGTTTCGTAATCTTGGCAATCTCAACTTCTCAGAGTTAGAGGCAGGTTTTGTGAAGGAACTCTCTACTCTTGAGACTGGAGGGAAGACAAGTGGATGAGAATAAAAGGCTTCAGGTCGCTACACCTCTCAGGTGCTTACTTCTCTGGAGGAGGTGGTATTCGCCTCTGGTTGAGACCATGAGGACTGTGGTGGAGCCAGAAACGTCTTTCTGAGGATTTTACCTCCTAGGTCTCCCTATGAAGAAATTAAAATACCTTCAAAGGTGAAGGAAATATGTATATTTTGGGAGATCCTGTAGCTGCTTTAGATCAAATGGAAACATTCCCTGTTACAATAAAGTAGTCAAGAATTTCTTTGCAAGTTTTCTAGATATTTTCCAGATGTGGTGTTATCCAATAAGCCCACATTGTACATATTTAACAGTATAACTTTAAGATTTTTGAATAATCTTCATTTTACCTATATATATATATATATATATATATATATATATATATATATATATCTTGTGGCTTTAAAAAGTTTGGAAATTGTTATAGCAGAGAAAGAGCATTGTTTTGGTTGTTTTATTAAGGGAAACATCCAAGCTATTTCTGAAAATTATCTCCACATGTGTAGAGAAACTAGGTTAACTGAAAGAAGGAAAAAATAAAGATTCATAAGAAAATCTTTACTGTGGAACTATTACTGTGAATATATACTGACAAAAAAACTCAAACGTAAATTAACTCATCTATCTTTTCTAATATATAATTCTGTTAAGTCCATTTGATCACATAAACCTACTTTTTTTTCTGAATAGAAATCTAATGCAATATTACATTCAAATATGCTTTCCTTTCTGAGAAAAACAAATATCATATATTAATGCATATATGTGGAATCTAGAAAAATGGTACAGATGAACCGGTTTGCAAGGCAGAAATGGAGACACAGATGTAGGGAACAAACGTATGGACACCAAGGGAGGAAAGCGGAGGTGGGGGGGGGGTGGTGGTGGGATGAATTGGGAGATTGGGATTGACATATATACACTAATATGTATAAAATAGATAACTAATAACAACCCACTGTATAAAAATAAATGAATAAAATGCACAAAAAAATTCTTTCCTTTCTTGATGATAATTTTTAATAAACATAAAATAGAAATGAATCCATTGTGTAGCATAAATATTTTTATGTATGTGCTCATGTTATGTGCTGATCAAAGGCCCATCACATTTATTAAGTACATGTTCTAGAAAAGCAAATTTCCTTTATGTATAAGAAATATGCAGTGAAAGCATGGAGTCCTAACACAACATTGTTAACTATACACCAATATAAAATAAAAATTAAAAACAGAAATATGCATGCCGTATTTTAAAATTAAATGAATAAAGCAAAAATTAAAATGAATATGATGAGTAACTGTTTTTAAGCATGTTTTCTACAAATTTGCAGGTATGTAATTTCTATCAGTTTCCCTATTCTTAAGTTTTAAGCTCATTGATGTTCATCCCTAATGTAGACATTTGTTACTCTTGTATGAAAATTCATACAGTGACTATTTTTCTATCTTAAATTCCATTTAGATTGAAGAAAATACATTACCTTAAGTGAATTTAATCACAATATCGATTTATTTTTTTTACTATGTGATAATCTGAACTCATCCTGTAACATTTACTTTAAAATAAATGGAAGAAAAACTCAGGTAAGTAGTTTGCCTTTAAGATACTACGGTATATAACTTCTGAATATGTTTACACCTGATAGCTTAAGAGCATTAGTAAGTTTTGGAAAGCATCTAAAAATTTACATTTAAATATTGTATATATGCATACAATATGTGTGTTATACATATATAAAATATGTATACTAATGTCTACTTTTCAATAAAGTCTGCAAAAACAAGACTCATGTGAAGAAGAAACAAAAATAAGTTTTTCAAAATATTTTTCATTAGTCTTAATGTCATTAAAAAGGGTTTTTTTTTTTGGGAAAGACTTGCTTTTTCCTAACTTTTTTCTTTGAATTTCCTGGGATGAACTGGACCCTAAAATATGATTCTAAATGGGATTCTGATAATAAAATTAATTTTTATTATCATAAAATAACAATAGAATATTTATCTAAGTTAACTGATATGTTCAAACTTATCTTTAAGTACCTACACAAATCCAAGCCAATAATAACTGTTCTAAATAAAATTAGCTTTTCTTAATAAAAAGACTAGAATTAATGGAAGAGTGAAAAAAGCTTTTGTATTTTTGAAATGCATTATTTATCCTTGGTTCAAACATTGCTTTCTGTAAACAGAATCTCTTGAGAGTCAATAATAGAATGAATAATAGTCATTAGTATGAGCCTGCATTTATATGTGCTGACACATTTTTCATGTCACTGGTAATCTGCTAGTATTTTGCAACACAATGAAAACCTATTTGGTTAGAAAATTACAGAGGCATAGAAAAGTAGATTATCATCTTTCTGGGCAGCCTTTATTTATAAGGCAATTCCCTTAGCAGTATTTCTCATTTGATTAGTTTAATGGAGGAGTAGAAGTATAAATATTTAAGTACATTATGAAAACAAGATGGTAGGTAATTATTGGTAAGGCTTTTATTTTTATGATTAACTTCTCCTAAAAGGGAATCATTAACAGAATAATTTTTGAAGGATACAGAGACTCAAGTTAATAGCATGTGGTACTTTCTGCTCTAACAAGAGAAAGCAAATCAAAAGAGTGCTGCTGTATAAAGAAAACATACATTTGAAGTCAGTCAAGCTATCTTCCCTTATTAACCTGGAAACTCTGAAAGGAAGGACACAGTGTCTAGTGTATGAAATATGAGCGATTTTGAAGCAATGTGGAAATCAGAAACAGGCATTTTCGAAGGAAGATTGCATATTAATTAATATTCAAATAACTTACATAGTTGTAACAAACCAGAACTGTTACTGTAGTTGGTATGTATCATCTAATTTGCTCTTCACAATAATCCTATGAACATCTTTGGTCTGTTGGAAGAACTGTGTGAGAAAGGTCTCAGAAAGGTTACAGTTACAGGGAGTTTCCTGAAAGCTAGCCCAGTGTTTTTTTCACTCATGCCAGGATTAGAACTTCCATACCTTCCACAGAAAGGTGCCAGTAGTTTTACTTGGGTACAACTCTAAGAAAAAAAAGATGTAAATGTGAACAGAAGGCAGAATACCTTTTAGTAAATCAGAAGGAACTGGGCTAGGAACCCAGAAATGTCAGGCTTGTGGCCTTAGCCATTTTGGTATATTTTCTACGGACATGGTTCATAGAAACAAAACACTTTTATTGTTTTAAAGATCAGGAAAATGAGATAGCTCTGTCTTCCTATACCAGTGGAAAAGTACTTTTTAGTCTTTTATTGCATTCTTTTCGCAAAACTCTATGATGTGTTGTATAATCACTTTCTTATACAAGTGGGAAAAATAAATAATGTAGATGAAATGTCCAGGCTTTATATTTCATGTAAGTAGTTACAAGTCATCTCAGCAGCTGCAGGATTGGGGGAAAAATAAATAATTGTAACCTTCTGAATTTAGTTTTGACTTTTGTCGAACCTTCAAAAATTCTTTGAAGATCTGGATTTCTCTGATTTTTGAATTGAATATTTCCACTAATAATTGGCTTTATGGGTGTAGCAAGATGTAGCTCTCTTTTCGTGGAGCAGGCCCACAACACTGAATACAGGAAGACAAGCTTCTTAAATGAAGGAATGAGACAATAATGGACATTTGATCTGCTAGTATCTAGAGCAAACAATGAACTGACTAAGCTCTTAAGGAACTTCCAACAAAGCTGCATTAGGGGCATTTGTTCCTACTTTAAAGCATACCTGTTTAGAGTGGGAGAAAAAAGAGGAAGACATAATTTGACAGAGAGCAAGCCCAAAGTAAGGTGAAGCTTTGAAACTACTGGATGGGGAAGACCTTCAAACACAACTAAACATTAATCAAAAAACAACTGAGTATTGATGCATTTCTGTGAGCTTATCTATAAGTCAAACAATGTTACAAAAACTGGAAAAATAAAGATTGTGGGGAGGATGCACAATAGAAACCAAAAATTCTGTCTTTTAATTTTTACTCAAAAGTACTCTTAAAATAAATTCTCAGTAAAGGAGAATTGTCATAAAGCAGTAAAGTCACAGAAATCTCAAACTACTAAATTCTCATTATATACAGTTTAATAAATTTGTAATATTATTAAGTATGGCAAAACACCACATGGCTTGACAAATGGCTTTTGACATTTATTTAAACATTTAAAAATGTGTTCCTAATATAATATGTCAAGGTGACCACTGTTCATTCAAATTGTGCCATGAAATAATATTTCTCATAATTAAATTATATAGCTGATTAGCATTCGCACAGGTGAGAGGTAATAGAGGAATTTATGTGACCTGGCCATATTTATGATTCATATTTTATTTTTAATACAAAATTTCCATGTTTTAAAATGTAATTTAAGGTCATCTTTTATTTTGTTGAATAGGTATTTCCATATGTCCCATGTAACAAGTTGATCAGAATTCAACAAGTTGACTCTAATTCCTCATTAGAGTCATATGTGAATATGCTGGAATGGAATATACATACAATATTTTCATATTGTTTTTAAAATGAGTTAAAATGGAACTCTCATCTCTTTTAATGTTACTATTTGTCACAGTTAAAAGGCAGATATATTTACTTCCATGATAATGCATATATGTAAATATGTGAGAAATGAGTCTAAAATTAAAACAAAAAACTTTCATGTGCTCTTTCTTCATGTGTATTTCACAGTCATTTTTTCTTGCCCCTCTCCTTTCTTCCTTTTATATTTCATGTAGTTAAGTCTTCTCAGTGCCTTATTTCTTATTTAAATTTGAGGCACCTGTTCTCATATTTGTGATTTTTCTTTCAGTTTTTAAAAGTAATGGTATTACATGATATTTTACATACATACACACAATACAGATACATATATATGTATGTATTCTTGGGAAACCACCACTCAACCTAAGAACTAGAATATTGCCAACATTGCTGAAACTATCTGTGTGCCTCTCTAATTTCATCCTCCATTCTTCTTCCCACATCTAGTCATAAACACTATCCTGTGTTTTTAATAATTATTCACTTTCATTTATTAAAATATAATTTACCATATTTGTATATGACCAAAACATATAGATTTTTTTGTTGTTTTGAATTTATATAAATGGAATCATGTTGTACACATAATTAGAGATAGCTTTTTCACTCAATATCATTCATATAAGATTGACCCATGTCACTACCCATGCGTTTCTGGTTCATTCATTTTCACCAATATGTAACATTTCACTTTGTGAATAAATACAATTTTATATTTCCACTTTTTTCACATTGGCTATTTAGTTGTTTTCTGTAGTGGGTTGAATAGTGTCTCCTCAAAATTCATGTCCACCTGGAACCTCAGAATGTGACCTTATTTGCAAATAGGTTTTTGCAGATGTAACTAGTTAAGGATCCTGAGAGAAAATTATCCTGGATTAGGGTGGACCCTAAATCCAATGACTATCATCCTTATAAGAGGAGAGGGTGCAGAGACAAGAGAAAAAAAGCCAAGTAAATACAGAGGTAGAGAGTTATGCTGTTATAAACCAAGGAATGCCAGGAATGCCAGGAGCCTGGAAGATGCAGAGGATTAGCATCTTTGGAGGAACCTGGCCCTGCCCACACCATAATTTCAGACTTCTGACCTCTGGAACTGAGATGGAAGAAATATCTTTTGTTTTAAGCCCTCATCATATCCTCTATGTCTCTTTATCTCTATTTTGTATCACAACTTTTTAGTCTCTGGGCCTCATCCTGGTAGCACCTTCAGGCTTGTCTTAGATATTTCTAATTCTTTCTTCAGAGGTGTTTCATCTGTTGGTGAACCCATTCACTGAGCTGTAAATTTCAATAATTTCACAGATTGTTTATTTTTCTTCCATGCATTTTTATATTATTCCTTTCCTGACAATTTTTCTTATTCTATTCCACATTTTTTTCTTATTCTTATTCCACTTTGAGCTGCAAATCAGAATTAATTTTGCAATAGAAATAACTTTATGAATGACTGTTCATATTCTATGGAGATAGAATATATAAATTATTTGACCTCCATTTACTAACTATAAATGTTTATCACTTTATTAATTGATATATATAATTAATTAATATATATGATTTCTAAAAATGCACCACATAGGTAAATTAAATAACATTTAAAACAAGCCAAACCTTTTAGCAACCTCTAGAAACTTTGTTTTTTTGATTTGACAACACTACCTCTTTAAATATAAAAGTAGGTAATAATAATATTTCCTTCAGCCTATTAATTATTAATAGGTAATAGCAATTATTTGGAAATAGCATCATAAGAATTCTGTTTCTACTGAAGTTCAGTTCTATTTAGCAAAGTACACATAGAACATACTCTTTTCAATTTGTCAGTACATATTAATGTGCACTTTTGATTTTATGGTGCATAGCAGATATACAACTTTTACCAAAACAGCTATTGCTTTTCAGAGATCTAAAGCATAAGTGCTGAGAAGACTATTTGTATCATTGAGGTGAATGCTAAATGGATTTAGATATATTTGTTATTAATATTATTTCTGCTACTAAATATTTTATGTTTGAACTGTTCTCCCAAATGACAAATAGGAAAATATATATATATATATATATATATATAGTTTACCTTTTTAAAATTTCATCTTAATTTTTTTCTTTGTTATATAGAAGTGGATGACACTAGTGATGGGTTAAAAAGAAAGAACTCCTGTTTCCAAGGTAACCAATCTAAATTAATAGCAGCCATACAGAACTTCATGTTCAGAATATAATATAAAAGTTTCAATCTGTAGTTCAGAAAAGAAAGCCAAAATTGTTATATTTTAAGATTGGTTTGGAAACATTTTTACATTTCAAAAGTTTAGGCCTAGAATTTTAATTTCAATTAGGCAGTAATATTTCTTTCTCAAAACAAAAACTAAAACAAACTTTTTCTGATAAAATTTCAGATTGAGGCAGAAATGCCACTGGTTTTCCTCAATAATTCCATTCTCTACATAACAGAATATGAAATAAGCTATAACAATTCTCCAGTGAAATATTCTGATGGAGGACTAACACTAATCATTGTCCTCAAAGTCCATGTGAACTTCTCTTACTCTCATGCATGTATTTATTCATTCCTTCATTTATTCTATCTATCCATGTATCCATTCATCCACCTATTACACATGCCTGTCTTCTGTTGTCCTACCTTTTAAGAAACACAGGTAGTAAAAAGATGGACCTGAGGTTTGCTCACGTGTGTACTCATTCCAGAGCCTGAACTCTTAGCCTCTATGCTATAATGTCTCACAGAAGAGAGTGCAGAAGAGTGAAAGAAAGAATTTACAGAGAAGGCATAAGTGATCCAGTAGATGTTATTAAAGCATTGTTGCAGAGGAAGGCTTTAAAATTTCTGAGCTAGCTAGTATTAGGACAAAAGTAAAGGAAACTTCAGATAGATGAAAACAGTGGGCAATTAATGAATGCTGTAGAATTGAAATTCTAGTAGTTTCCAAGGTGGTCAAAACTAAGTTTACAATTGTAGAGTTTACATTTAATAAATTGCTCTGTGTGGGACATCCCTGGTGGTCCAGTGGGTAAGACTCTGTGCTCCCAATGCAGGGGGCATAGGTTCAGTCCCTGTTTGGGGAACTAAGACCCCACATGCCACATGGCACAGCCTTAAAAAAAAAAAAAATTGCTCTGTGTGTGTGTCTGTATGTGCGTAACTTAGAGACTTAGTTAATTTTGCACACAAAAGTTCACTCATATAGTGACTGAAGTGTTTTCACAAAAACCTTTTAATATCAAATATCCAAGTCAGTAATAACAAGGAACTGATGAAAATAGAGTGCATTAATTTGGATGGAACACATTGAACACATGTTCGTTGAACTGTTCCATTAGTCTCTGCTACTACCTATTTGTAGGGAATGAGAGTGAGAAGGGATGAATATTAAATAATTAATGCCTTGATCAGGTATAACTAGCTAGATACAGTCCTGTCCTGAAATCCACATGAATGTCACAAAGTGGACCACTTTGGCTGTGTTAATAGGTGATATCAAGAGAAATATTGATAAGAGAAATAAAGTACTTAGATCCTAAGCCTAAAGAGGACAAGAGAGCTCTTCCTGTATATTAAACCATGGTTAGCAAAACTTTGGAGACAGGAAAATATTTTTTCCTGTATATCATGTTATGAAGAGTTGAGCTTCTCCCTGAAAGGTTATTGATTTATGAGGAAATAAAAGAAATTTTTAATCTAAAGGCCAAACCCTCCTTAGAGTACTGACAGCAGAATCCATTGTATAAGATTGTCCTAAAATAAGATCCAAAAACTTCTGAATTCTCATGACTGGAGTACATGTGAAGCACATTTATACCAAATTTCTCTCTATTGTAAATAGGATTAGGCAGGAAAGACAAAATCATTATTTTAGTGTCATGGGGGTTTTATTCATCTTTATGTACTTAGAGAGTGATAGTCATAAAATGATTATCTACTAAATTCCTAAATTCCTGAGACAGCTAAATAATATTTAGAAATCATCATCTTGTTCAAATCCACATAACTATTCAAGCTATAAATCAATATACTCTGAACTCTAAGAGATGCAAAGTAGTTTAAGACTTGATTTTTGCCTTCATGAGAATTAGGAAATCTCGTAAGTGCAATGCTAAACTACAAATCTTATATTAGAACTTACAGTTCAATTTATGAAATTTTTATTCAGTTAAAAAAATCCCTGGCCCCTGGCTGATGGATTTCAACTTTGTGGCAAAGTGAGGTACTTCATTCTATATTTTTAATATTTCTGACTGGCAGAGAGTTCTTACTTAGTAAAATTCTGTTAGAATTGGTCAATTCTTCAAGTTTCCTCTGGCAATCTTCCTCTAAATATCATCCACTCTTTCATCTGCATTTTAAAGCTTTCTCTTTCTGCTTGTTCTTTATTTTCTACATACAGATATGCCTGAAACTATGGTTAAAGTACATTTCCTTCTAGGAATTTTTCTGTCTCACCTTTTCATAGCAAAAGTAAGCTAAATTGCTCTATATTTTCTTAAGAGTATGAATGTGTTTTTACCCACACATATAAGGTTCTGTGCTAACCACTAAAAGATGCGCAAAGAGAATTAAAAAGAATTTAGAGAAACAAGTTGAATATAAATACATTGACAATTAATAATACAAGGCAATAAGATGGGTCAACTATATTATAGAAATCTATGTTATATATATTTAGAGGAGATAGACATAAGTTTGCATTAGTGAATCAGAAGGTTTTATATAACCTATACAGCTTAAGGAGATTAATCTTAAAGGCAGAGTAGAAATTTAATGGAGAAGAAAGATACAACAAAACTGTATGTATGTGAGAGGGAAACAACTTGGTAGTGTGGAGCACTACAAGGGTTAGTTCAAGTTGAAAACTTAATAATAATGAAATAGAAGAGATATTATTTTGGAGATATATGTTATTTTTGAAATCATAAAAATGACTTTTGTATGCCTTACCCAAGTTTGTGGCCAGCTTTAAATTGGCTAGTTATCGTATCCTAAACACAAAAGATCAATTTTAAAATAATCATGACAATTCTTATTCCTATTCCATGACATTTCATATTTTTCCCTTTTCTGACACTTACAGAGAACTATACACGATATTTCTTTCTCCTACTGCATATATTACAGTGGTGAAGTAATTGAAATGAGTTCAGATAGATACTACATACAATGTATTTCAATTATTAATTAATCAAATTTGATCCTATAATAATACAGAAGAATAGTTGACAATGCAAATGTGTGAAGAACCATAAACATCCAGCTGAATAATTTGACTTCTAAAAATTTACTTTTAATATTTCTGAAATAATATAATAATGCAATGTAATTAAGATACAGATTTCATTTTAATTTCTAATGAAATATGTATGCAATGTTATCATGAATACCCTGTAACTATTTTAAAGCTAATTATAACATTTATTATTCATTGATATGTTAATTCTTAATAGACTAGATACTCAAATGGAAAATATTTTTGATAGAAAGGACGTTGTGAAAATTGCCAAAATTCAATTCAACGTGAACATGGTTGCCTCTAGGGAACAGAGCTTTTGAGGGGGAGGGAAGGGAGATGACCAGTGACTATCAAGCAAGATATATTTAAAATATGAGGGTTAATAATAATAATAATTTTATTAACAAATATATTTTAAATCTGTGAATGATGTATGAATCAATTCTACCAAATATTGGTTGATTTTACGCATTTTAAATTATTTTGTGGTTTCATAATAAAATAAATTTTATTTTATAAATAAAATTTTAAATAATTTTTAAAAATAAAAATTTTTATTTTTATATTTAAAAATAAATTTAAAAAATTGACAACAATGTGTGCTGACAAGGATGTGAAAATGGACCTCTCATTCATTGCTGGAAGCAGTATAAACTTTGAAGAATCGTTTAGCTGGTTTCTATAACATTAATTGTACACTTACAATATGATTTAGCAATTCTACTCCTAGGTATTTTTAAAAAGGAAATAACAATGTATGTCCCCACAAAGTCTTGTACAGGAAAGTTCTTAATCTCCTAATTTATAAAAGCCCCAGACTAGAAACAATCCAAATTCCCATTAACAGGTGAATGAAAAAACAAATTATGACACATCCATTCAATGGAATCCTACTCAGCAATAAAAATAAACTACTAACATAGACAAACAGATGAATGAATTTCAAAAAACATTATATTGAGAAAAAGGAGTTCCACTGTATGGAGGTAGAGGAGGAAGGCTCAGATTGACTGTTAGAGGCACAGTCATTCAATTGTGGGAACATTCTGGGTGATGAAAATATTCTACATCTTGTCTTGGTTGGTAGTTACATAGCCTATACAGTTACCAAATCTCACAAAAGTGAAAGAAAGTTCTGTGCATTTAATGTTATATAAATTATACCTCAACTAACACATGTAAGAAAAAGCTTTTAAAAAAATTTTTTTTATTGAAATATAGTTGATTCACAATGTTGTGTTAGTTTCTGGTGTATAGCAAAGTGATTAAGTTGTATACATATTATATATATATTGTTTTTCATATTATTTTCCATTATGGTTTTTTACAGGATACTGAATATAGGTCCCTGTGTGATACAACAGGAACTTGTTGTTTATAAAAAGCTTCTAAATGGAACTTTTTAATCAAGTTTCACACAACATATAAAATGTTCACTTCTGTATATTTAAATGTTTTCAGATTAAACATATATCTTAAAATTGCTTGTAGAGCAATTTTTTCTAAAAATGCAAAAATGTTAAATATTAAAAAATATCATATTTTGGTTATGATATATGCTTTAAACAAGACCAATAAACTCCAATATAATAGTAAAAGGAAAATATTGAAATACAGAGCTCTGATTTTAATTTTTCACTTGTTGGTTATATTTGATTTGTATAATAGTGAAATTATAACTTTGTTCTATCATTTTCCTCTTTACCAAAAAGTATTTAGTACTTCAGGCTATGATCAAAAATTGTTTGCCATTAAGTGGATTTCATTTACTGGAAATGTCACTACTTCTGAAAATGTCAACTTTGATGTAATATAAATAATATTTGAATAAAAATGAATAAATCAAACACATATAGAAATGTGAACAGCTATAGTTGCCCAATTTAGCTGACTTCGAAAAGAAAGTCGTTTTTGGTCAAAAAAAAAAAAAAAAAATCAGCCCTCTAGGATTGAGATACTAGTGTATCATTTATTATTCATAAAGTAGATCCAAAATAAAAATTATATTAAATTTTACCATATAGAAAGTCAGGGAGACTACAGAAAGAGAAGCTTGACTTTCCAAGTAAGGGATTAAGACATAGAAGGATCCTAGGTGACCCTTGACTGATCTTTGGTCAAACATGATATTTATAGAATTTATGATTATTTCTTCTAACATGGAAAATAAATGGAATTAGTAAATTAAATCCGCTGCCTTTTGTCCTTATGTAAATCAAAATAAGATCCTTTCATAGTACATAAATTATATATACTGCAATGAGAAAATGAACATCATGTTTGCCATATTCCTCTGAGAAATCTTTTGATTTAAAAAACTGAGCTTATTTTCAGTTTCTGTTTCTCTTAATGAAAGAAGTGTCTCTTGAAATGTCTCAACGAAATAATAAAGATTTAATTGGATTTTACTACAGATCACCATTTTTTTCCCACAGAAGATAATAAATGCAGTCACAACACTTATCTCCTACAAAGTCATAAAGCTTGGCAGTAATTGTTCATCAAATTTCCTTCTATTTTACCATCATCCTTCCCCCAGGAGAACAAGTTAGTCATGCAGTATCAGTAAGCCTTGGGCTTTCAATGGTGACTGTTAATAATAGTACTCAACGGTGCTTAGTTTGTGTTTGGTAATAAGCCCCTTACAAATATTAACTAATTTATTCTTCCAACGTTTCTAGGTGTAAACTATTATTATCACAGATGTTGAGTGACCTGCCCTGTCATCTGGTTAGTAAGTGATGGATCCAGGCTTCCAACCCAGGCTGATGGCCTTCAGCCTTCACATTCAGTCTCTACACCTACTCCACTGTGTGGCAGAAGGAAAGCAGTGCATGTAATAAGTGAATTTGACTGGGCATTAACTTGATAAAGAGTTATGGAATAATAAAATAATTTTTACTAAACACTGTTCTTACTGTTGTATACATTTAATCTCACAGTTTTAAAATATAATCAGGTAGGTCTGACCCAGAGCAGGAGTCATCGCTGTTTCAGATAAAGTTCTAAAATATATTCCCTTTTGTTTCAAACGCTCTCTCACTTTTTTACTATTTCTCTGGACACCCCATTATTGGGCTCACTTTCCCTCGCTCCATGCTGTCCATACTTGCTATTTGGGGTCCCTTGTGGTTGAACGTGGTTAAGAACGTTTTTACTTTTCTAGCATTGATGTTGACACTTATTTATGTTCAAGTTTTGAAGAACTTCCTTCAAGAAGCAGTCCCCTAGTTTATAAGCACCCAGAGGAAAAGTGCTATCATCTGGTTTTGAATGTTTTCTCCAGCACCTAGCATAGTACTTAGTACATAATAGGTCCTCAATAAATGATGTAATATGAATCTAGATATGACTGTATGAATCAATTAGTTATATGGTGTGCTCAGCTTAGACTGAATGTTTTAATCATAGTAACTGACTGATACCAATTAGCTGATTTTTTTTGTCATCTTAAAAATCAATGAACTATTTCCTTAAGAAATACTTGTTTTCAATCATACTCATCTGCCAATTTTCTGCTATTCCATATGTCATGAAAAAAATTCCCAGAACTTACCCCCACTGGATTGATAAATTAATAACTAGGACAACTGGGAATAAGGTTCATATTTAGAAATCATTTCATGCATTTTTTGTTAAAAACAGATTTATTGAGAGAGGCTTGATTATAATAAACTATGAATATTTAAAATGTACAGTTTGATAAATATTTATACATGCACACTTCATGAAAGGACTCCCACAATAAAGATTGTGCAAGGTTTTTTGACAGTTTATAAAAATGTTAATGGATACCTGTCACAATTCTGTATCCCACTGGACAGCACTGCTAAATATTCTACAGTTAGGCAGTGTACATGTACTCCTACTCTTCCTTACCTGCATTAAAGTCATTTCCTATCTCTGACAAATGTGTGTGTGTATGTGTGTGTGTGTGTGTATGTGTGTGTGTGTGTGTGTAAAATATTAAAAGGGAAGTAAGGCTAAATAGCACATACACCTATACCATACTTCAGAAGTTTGGTCAAGCATAAATTTTTCCTTTAAAATTGTTGTTAAATTTTAACCTAATAATATCACATTGGTTTGTAATCTATATTAACTAATTTAATTTAATTTAATTTTTTATCTGCTTGGCTGATATATGTAGAACCTCTAATGCTGGTAATTTTTTTTGTCCATTTTGGAATGTTTTAAAGTTTGGGTTTCAGAAAGAAATTATCTATCTTCACTGAGGGCCAATTAGGACACAATTTAACACTTTTTTTATTCAAAAGTAAAATATTTCAGAAAACTGTCTTCAAAAAATGATAGGTATATGCCATCATATTCTGGCCCTTTCTTTACATTAAATCATCAGTCAGATGCAAAAAACCTCCACGGCACAATGAAAACAAGAGAAAATAATCACAGCATTTGACTAATTTCTATGCAACTGAAACAACTTTATTAGAACAATTTTCTTGATCTGTATGTCAAAAATAGTAAATAAAAGAATAATGAGTGTACTTTAAAAGATAGAGTAGGGAATTTAACATGTATCTTTTATCTATTACTCCAATAACAAATTTTAATGTATTAGCTATTCCCTGAAGGGGAGATAAATTTAATGTGATTAAATTATAATGGGCAAAACTTTAAAAATATATTTTAAGCAGAAGCTGACACTCCATAGAAAATTTCCAAATGCATTCGATGTAGCTGTAATACGAAAAACATTCTACTTATGTATCTGTGTCCTGGCTTAAACTGCTTTTCACCTATCTTCTTTGCTGGCCTCCCTATTGTTATTGCCAACACAGAAAAATAAACAGGAGTTTTAGTTTTGATGATTCTTCTGTTTCTTATTCTCAGCATATTATTCTAATCCTTTCTTTGTAATTTTATTATTATTTTCTGAAGCCAATTGTGATAGAAGACATAGCATTTTGGATTCAAGTAGGGAAAAGATTAATGGGAACAGAGAGAAAGCTTTCATGTGGATAATCTGAGAGACTGGGATTATGGGAAGAGGAAACAAAGACAGGGCAACTAAATGTGATTGTGACAGTCATATTTAAAATCATCCTGGTTACTACAGTGTATTTGAATGAGAGCAAAGATTTGTATTTGTTCAACGTATTTATCATAAATAGCTTTGAGGAAGTTTGTTTATCCAAGCTAGGGTCTAAAAGTTTTGCTTCATTTAAATAGATTAGGATAATAAAAAAGAATTAAATTTAAGAGAGAAATTACACAGGGCTTTTAGAGAGTTGTATTTGAGCATAAACTGTGTATGAATTAAATAAATAAGGGTCTTATTTTTAATATGGGAAGGACTCCAGAGGGTTTCTCTAGGTGTACGATGTCAAGCAGCTCTGAACTAAACTAATTAGATGAAAATATTTTTCAAATGAATACTTTTACACCTTTCTATGTAAATCAATTTTATTCTTACTGTATGAGTATGCCCTGCTTTCATTACAGGTTACCTAAACCAAGATGAAGTTGGAAAACATGTAGTTAGCTATGAATATGACAGAAGGGATTTACAAAGAGTTTAAATGAATGTGGGTTACTGATAAAGAGAAGTGATGGGGTTGTTTGACATTATGCTAACAACTGCAGCAAAAATGATAACAGAAATAAAAATACTAATTAATATTTATGAATTACTATGTGCCAAAAATTTCCTGTTTCATGTGCATTAACTCTTGTTTTTTCCAGTTTTATTGCGATATAATTGACATATAAAAATGTGTCTGTTTAAAGTGTACAATATAATGATTTGACATATGTCTATATTGTGAAATGATGACCACAATAAGTTTAGTTAACATCCATCACCTCACATAGTTACAAATTGTGTGTGTGTAACGAGAATTTTTAAGATCTACTCTCTAAGCTACTTTCAAATATACAATACATTATTGTAAACAGTAATCACCATATTGTACATTACATTCACAGAAATTACTCATAACTGGAAGGTCACACCTTTTACCACCTATACCCATTTTCCCCACTTCCTACCCCCACCTCTGGCAACTACCAGTTTTTTCTCTGTTTCTATGAGGGTTTTTTTTTTTGTTTTTTTTTTTAAGAATTCCTGTAGAAGTGAGATCATACAGTATTTGTCTTTCTCTGTCTGATGTACTTCACTTAGCATAATGCTCTCAAGGTACATCCATATTATCACAATGGCAGGCTTTTCTTCTTTTTAATGTAATATTCCATTGTATATATATATCTATACATTTTCTTTATCCATTCTTCCATTGATGGACATTTAGTTTGTTTCTATGTCTTGGCTACTGTAAAAAATGCTGCAATGGACCTAGGAGTGCAGATATTTCTTCCACATAGTGATTTTGTTTCCTTTGGGTGTATACCCAGCAGTAGAATTGCAGGATCATAGGGTAGGTACGTTTTAAAGTTTTTGAGGAATGTCTATATTGTTTTCTGTAGTGGCTGCACCAATTTACATTCCCACCAACAGTGCACAGGGGTTCCCCTTTCTACATCCTCGCCAATACTTGTTATTTCTTGTCTTTTTGATAATAGCCATTCTAACAGGTGTGAGGTGATAGTTCATTGTGGTTTTAGTTTTCATTTCCCTGATGATTAGTGATGTTGAGCATCTTTCCACGTACCTGTAGGCCATCTGTGTGTTTTCTTTGGAAAAATGTCTGTTCAGCTCCCCTGCCCATTTTTTCATAATTTTTTTTTTACTTTTGGGATGTATGAGTTCTTTATATTTTTGCATATTAACATTGATCAGATAAATGATTTGCAACTATTTTCTCCCATTCTGTAGCTTGCCTTTGCATTTTGTTGATGGTTTCCATTGCTGTGTGAAACTCTTTTGCTTGATGTAGTCCCACTTATTTATTTTTGCTTTTGTTGCCTTTGCTTTTGGTGTCAAATCCCCAAAAATATATATATATATTTTCAAAACCAGTTTCAAGGAGCTTACCCCCATATGTTTTCTTCTAGGAGTTTTATTGTTTCAGGTCTTACTGTCAAGTCTTTAAACCTTTTTGAGTCAGTTTTTGTGTATGATGTAAGATACGGGTCCAGTTTCCTTCTTTTGAATGTAAGTGTCCAGTTTTCTCAACATAGTATTGTTCAACATAGTATTCAAGTATTCAACATAGTATTGAAGATACTATCCTTTTCCCATTGTTCATTCTTATCTACTTTAGAGGATACAACTCTCTTTTTAATCCTCACAATAATCTAAAACATAGTGTTACTTTCACCCCCATATTAAAGAAGAAGAAACACAGGTAAAGATGTTAATTAACTTGCTTAAGATCTTAACAATGGTTAGGAAATAATGGAGCAAGGTTTAAGCCCAAGAAGTCTGGCACCAGAGTCTCACTCTTAATAACCATGATACCTCAATCCCCATTCCTTAGATCCATAATTTCTTTATGAAGTTTTCTTGCTTTTTTTTATTAGGCAGACTTTTCTGCTGTCTTGTTTTCTTTTATGAACAAATACTCCTTTCTCTTCCTCATATTCATGAAAGTCACAAAACCATAGGGCTTTCAACATACTTTGTCGTAGTGTCTTCCAATGCAAGCTGTCACTTTCTCACTATGATTAAATCCATCCCACCACTTCAGACTTGTACCTCAATACTTTCCTCTAAACATATGACACTCTAGTGTTTGGAACATTCTGAACTACTTTGTGTTCCAAACAGTGGGCAAATGTGACTACCCACTACTCAAAACCTGTGTTCATAATATTCTTCCAATCTATCATGTGTTTCATTTCTCTTTTACCAAAACATAACTTACTACTTAGCACAAATGCCATTCCCTCTGAATATTTTTTTTCTAAATAACTGTGTCAGATTTAGTTGTTTCTTTTCCTATTCCAGCCTATCATCTTGCCTATACCCTTATGATTGCACTTGTTTTATTTTCCTTTTATCACAATTTGATTTTTAAATCTCTAAGTCCATAAGGAATCAAATATCTTTGGAGTGTTAACTTTGTAGCCATAGAACAAATTTAATATAACTAATGACAAAATTGTACCCTCACTCAGGCATAAGGTTGATTTTTGCATCACTGCTTATAATGGCAAAATTTGTAAAGTGTCCAGTCATCAAAAGGGGAATGGTTAATTTGATTAGTCTATAGTCATACTCTAGAATAATATCAGTTTTTAAATATAATGAATTAAATTTATGCATAGTGAAAACAGAAAATCCTACAATACTTATTATTAAAAAGAAATAAAACTAATAAAAGACAAGCACTCGGATCTGATTTTCCTGGTTTTTAAAGACAAGACTAAAACAAAGAAATAATGTTTGTGTATATCTGGTATGCTAAGCAGAATAAAACCTCTGAAAGATGATCACACCTTAATCCCTAGAATTTGTGGCTATGCTATTACCTTGCATAGCAAAAGAGAATTAAGGTTGCAGATGCAATTAAGATTGCTCATCAGCTGAGTCTGAGATGGAGAGAGTATGCTGGATTATCTAGGTGGGTCCAGTCTAATCATTTGACTCCTTAAAATCGTTAAAAGCAGAAACATCTTCATTTGGTTCTCTGAATACCAGACAGTAGTGTGAGAAAAACTAGACGCTCCAATGCCGGCTTTGAAGATGAAAGAAGGTGGCTAAGACAGGGAATGCAGGCAGCTTCTAAAAAGTGGAAAAGGCAAGAAAAAGATTCTCCCCTAGAGCCTCCAGAAAGGTAAGCAGCCCTGCTGATATCTTGATTTTCTCTCAGTGGAACCCATGTCAGAATTCTGACATAGAGAACTGTAAAATATTACATCTGTGTTCCTTAAACCACTAAGATTATGGTAATTTGTTATAGCAGCAAAAGAAAACTAATACGCCTGGAAGTAGAACATTGCCTGGAAGTACATACCAAACTATTAATTGTTCTCCATGGGAAAAGCGTTAGCAGAGGAAACTGTCACTTATTTATTATTTACATAATAAAGAGGAAAATAAATCAGAATAATAACAGAAAATATTAAAATGTGATATTAAAAGAGCAAATAAGGTTACTAAAACAATTTGGCTAATGTGCAATTAAAAATGAGGAAATGATGCAATGTTGTGTTAGTTCATACAAGATTTTTCCTTACAGCTTAGTATTTATTTTGTGCCACTGAAAGAGCTGCTGAATGCAGCAGTCCTTGGTGTTTTTCCTTTTGTCTGATAAGACCATCTAATTTTGCTTGAGAGTGCTCATTGCATGGTGCTTCCAGATTTTGTGCATTAGTGAATTCTTTCCCCATCTAATGATTTAGGATATGTGTATTTATTTTTCTTATTCTAGTGATTACCTTAAACATACTGAAGAAACCTATATTTTTGAATTCATCAACTTCCTTATCAGCTCTTTTTATCACATAAACCTTGAGAAAATTAAGATTAATCCATTCCTCTCACACACTCACCCAAGCCAAATTCAAATACTTGCTGGCAATTTCAGGATCTCAGGGAAGTCACAGCCTGGTCTTTTTGATCCTCACAACTATTCTGGCTGCTCCCCAAACACTGGGCACATTTTTGTTTGCACCTCATGCCATTTGAGTCCACAAACTCTCTCAGGCATTCACCTGTTTTTCTTTTCAATCTTTCAAATGAAAAAGACATATCCTAGCTCTTTTTTTTCCTGGAAAATTATTGTAAGATGGAAACAGAAATTCAAAACAAAACAAAATTTAAAAAAAAAGAAACCCACAAAACAAGCAGTATTTTCCATATAACCATTATATACTGAATGTTGACTCTTCTTCCATTTCTGGAGTTTGATTGCCTCCATATAGTGCAAAGACTACAAAGGTAAGGGTCTTGTTTCCTTATTCCTATTGACTCTCACCCACACACAAGTCAAAATACTGTCCCTGAAATTGTTTGTCTGGAGGTTATTTTTTTGTTATTTTTTTGTTTTTTTTAAACAGAAGAAAGAAAATTAAGAGATCACAAGTTAAAAGTCTATAAAGCACACTCACTGAAACGGGTTTCTTTAAACTGCTTGTTCAAAATGTCAACAACAAATTTAAGTGTTTATTCTTTATTGATCACACTGAAACATGCTGCATCCTTTGAATCTGCAGAACAAGATCTTTATTTCAGGAACATTTAATTCTAACATATACTGTTTAATTATAAAAAATCATGTTGACTTTTTGTCTAGTACTATATATATATATTCTTTTTAGTTTATTAATTATTCTTTTTTTTTTTTTTAAAGACACCAATTGTACTTAAACATTTGTGTTTTTTTTTTTAATTTATTTATTTTATTTTTGGCTGTGTTGGGTCTTCGTTTCTGTGCGAGGGCTTTCTCTAGTTGTGGCAAGCGGGGGCCACTCTTCATCGCGGTGCGCGGGCCTCTCACTATCGCGGCCTCTCTTGTTGCGGAGCACAGGCTCCAGACGCGCAAGCTCAGCAATTGTGGCTCACGGGCCTAGTCGCTCCGCGGCATGTGGGATCTTCCCAGACCAGGGCTCGAACCCGTGTCCCCTGCATTTGCAGGCAGACTCTTAACCACTGCGCCACCAGGGAAGCCCCTATTAATTATTCTTAATGCACTTCTCCTAAGACTGCAAGTCATCTAAAAAGGATAGTGGTGTCTTCCTTCCACTATTACCTATCTCCTTTTAATGTTTCGTTTGGAAATGATTTATGAGACTTATAGTTTTAATATAGTAGAATATAAATATCTTTATCCTTTTTATGTCCTTTTATAATCTCTTGAATGCGGGTAAGAGTTGTGACTTGCTTCTAACCAAGAGAATATGGTCAAGGTGATAGGATGCCAGTCTTATGATTATATTGTATAAGACTGGTTAGACTCTGGCATCATGCAATTTTCTAATATTGCAAATATGATGGGGAAAACTGGCATCTCATCGTTGCCTTAAATATTATTTCTCCTATTCCTAATGATTTGAGAATTTCTTCATATACTTACTATCATTCAGATTTCCACTTGTGAGTGTTACTTATCCATACAGTATTCTTTATCAGTATTTCTGTTGTGTTTCTGAGTGATTTACATGAGTTTCTTGCTTCATCTTTATCTTAGTTTTTGTTGTATATACTAAAAATAGCATTTTACAAGTTGTTAATGGTCTGTTGACTTTATGTAGGTACTCTGTATAGAAATCCATAATTTTGATGAAATCAAATGAATATGTGTTTGCTTATTAATTTATTCTTTTATTTATTTAAACTTGCACTAGGGCCCTATTTGTAATTTTTCACACTACTAGGCCAAATATATTCTAAATAATTACATAGTAAATACTAATTACTAAATATGTTTAACTTTCACATTTAGATCTTTAATACATCTGAATTACACATCTACATATATTATAAAATTTTATATTGAAATCCAATTTTATTTTCTCTATATTAGAGTTTTCTCTAACACCAGCTACAAAATCTTACTTTGCTTATCTATTTAAAATCAAATATTCAAAACCACATTTCTTGGTCTCTGAGTTATCAATTCTATTTCATTGGTCATTTTTTTTTTTCATTCCTTGTTTGCTTCCATTACTATGGCTTCATCATACCTTTCTAAAACTGGTAGCACATAACACTTCCCTCATGTTTTTTCTTTTTTTTTTTCATTTTTTTCTTTCTGAAAAAAACGTGACAGCCTTTAATAGATCTGTATTATTCCAGTGAAATTTGAAAATAATCTTATTAGTTCTGGTTATCTTAGTAAAGATTTATTTTAAAAAACAGATTCAAGTTTGGTCATAGCCATGTATACCTTTCCATGTTTTATGTTTTTCTCATATCAATATTAATATGTGATTGTATGATTAGATATGAGATGATATTTTATTATAGAATTTATTTGACTTTATGAATTATAATTTACTAGCAACAATTTTTGATACTATTTTAAGCAAATATCTTGTGGCTACTTTTCTCTATGTTATCTTAGACATCAATTTATTCACTTGTTTTATTGCTTCCCAGATTTCACATGCACACATAAAAATATTGTGAAAATACTGACAGAGACTGGTTTAGGGCTTACTTGCCAGGAGCTTTAAGTGTTTTAATGATCCTAGAATGGTTTGGATATTAAGTGTTTAAATTAAATTTATTATAACCTATAGATTAAAATCCATACCCTTGCATGGTTGTGGCCTAGGTATTTTTATCAGGTTGCTCAATGTTGTCAGTAATGAGCATTCTATGATTGTTGATATACATTGTTTTATTGCTAAGCTTCATTTCTAGACAGTATCCATATAAGGAAGTTATTGAAATGTACAGAAAAAAGCAGACAGCAACCTAGTTCCTAAGCATACCTTCCAGTCTTTGAGGAGGTCTGCTCTAGTTCTTCCATGGCTAGTCTACCCCTCAGCCTTTAAACTGGACCTGTTAGTAAGGTACATCAGAACTTCTTCCACCAATTTCCTATACCTTTTACTGCATTATAAAATACACACTGTATATTCTTCCGTACTAAATTCTTGGAGCCCCTGTGAATTGTAGAAGTGCCAGTGTTAGTTATCAGTTATTGTTCAGTTTGTGATGTGAAATTGTGGCTTTCTCCTGTCTTCAAAGTATATGAGATACTCTACTTTAATGAGCTGTGCCCTTACACTTCCATCTTTCTTGGAGGTCAACAATCAAATACTTATTTTGGCATTGCTGTGGATGGTTTCTTCCTCTAGAAGTATCTGCAGAAAAAGCCTTGTTTACTTACCACATAGTAGAAACTGCCTGTGCATTGCTTTGCAGCTCTATGACTCTCTTTAATAAAAGTGCTCTTTGTCTCCTGTGATCTCTAATGAAATCCATTTTTTCCCCTAAATATGAATAAAGTTATTTTAAGTGACTCTTGTAGAAAGAGTCAGTTTCTCACTGGGATCTGGACTAAAACCCACTCCTCCAATTTTATACAACCATTAAAAATCTATATAATTATATTTCTGCTCAAAGAAGATAATGCAGAGTTCTTGTCTAAATGAAGTGGAATTCTCTTTAATACTGCATGGGTGTCTTGTATGGTAATTACATGTATTGTTTATGACAATTACAACATGACTATACAGAAAGAGACATTTCTAATAAATATGAAAAGCTTAGAGTAGCATGACAATGTTTATAAGACAAATGTATACATGTTTACTGTTAGTAAAAGACTGTATAATGACTGTTTTATTTACTACATCAGTATAATTTCAGGAAACCATAAATAAATAAATAAATAAATAAAGTCAATGTTAACATAAACATTAAAATAGAGTGCATGTTAGAGCATAACACTAGTAGATTGCACTAGTTGTGTATTTATCTGCTATGTTCAATTATAAATCTTTTATAGAAGTTTGCTCATTTAACTCTTAGTAGGTACCGTTGATACCTGCATTTTACAAATGAAGTAGCTGAGGCACTGAGAAGGAAATAGCTTGCCTGACACCATACATCTAGTACGTGGTGGGAGTAATATTGGGATGCAGAGGATTTAACTCCAGTGCTCACATTTTTAATCGTCACATAACAGGTTCATTCACCATAAGGTGATTACCTTCAGGGTGTTTGGAATTTGGAGGCAAACTAAAATCATGATTCTTTTACACAAAGTGTTAAATGATTTATGTTTCCATAGATGTGGAAGATAAGCTTGTGTCACAACAAAAATGCAGGTCACAGCACTATCATTCCTTTGTCCCTGCTTATTTCTTGCTTTTCAGTGTTTCAACATTCAATGTCTCGCATGATAGATACTTCCATTCTATCATGTGTATTCCAATTATCCTGTAGCTGGTCAGTGAAATAAAACTAATTTGAGAATACTCCACCTAATTAGCCATTTTTGTCCTGATGCATATACAGCAAGTGATGTTGCCATTGATTCTAAACTATAAATTTGGAAACCTGTGATTATCTCCCAAGCGTTTATATATATTTAATATATATGTAAAGGAACTCTGAGTAAACCATGTAATGTTGAGCTTATTTATCTCCCTGATTTACAAAGGGCTGCTCTAGTTATGAGAATCCCTAGGATGTTTGACTTGCCCCACTCCAATCACAGCCCCACATCAGTAACTCTTCTGCTCACTAGAAATCTCTCCTAAGTATTTTCAAGAGTTCTTAAAGGTATTCACAGGCATCAAAGGTGTAAGAAGGCTGCTTCAGCTAGACATATGTTATCTATCTAACTGTTAGGAAATAAAGGAAAGTAAACAACAAGGCTGCATTTTAACCGTAGAATCTCTCTTTGTCTTGCAGCTAAGCCATACTGTAGCACATTGTTATTTGAACAAGGAGGAGAGACAGGAGATCTATATCTCTGTTTCTAAATTAAATTAGCAATATTGGATAATATTTTTAAAGCATATTTTCCTATTGATTCGTTTAGAAAATTCTGATTCAACAGGACAAGGATAGATCCATGGACCGTACATGCTTCCAAGATATATTTTACCTGCTGCTCTGTATTCAAATCACTGAATCCATTATCCTCTTTTGTAGATAGAGGATCAGCTGACTTTTAATCTCAAATTTATTTCCCAGGCTAAGGAAGCCAATCAAATATTTCTTTGTTAAATAGCTGTAGTCAAATGATTATGTTCTTATACTGTGAAATGGTTTATTTTCTTCTTTATTTTCTCTGTTTATTGATGCCAGGAAATCCCTTTGGCTAGGCATCTTCATTTATTCAATTTACCTTCAGTTTACTATACTCAGAATTACCTGTGTCTTAAAAACACTAATTTTCTAGAACACTGGGCTTGAAAAATAAGGCTATACTAAATAAATCTATGATTCTGTGAGTTGGGGAATGGAATTAGTTAAATTTGCCAAGAACATTTTTTTTTTTTAATTTATGTGCTAGTGGTCAGAAAAAATACTTTCTCTATAAAATGACAAAATTACAACTTTAGTTTTACTGTTCAGACCTTTCCAGTGTGTCAGGGTAATTTTGGCTAATGAACCTAGTATGGGAAAGGCAATCTTTGACTTCCTACTGAGCTACATTTTGCAAACTTTTTAAAGAAAAAAAAAAAAAAAGGATAAATTATGAACGTTTTTTTCCCCCAGCTCATAGTAGAAGGTCAAGCACATAGCAAGTACCTGCCTTAAAAAGACTGAATGACTGACTAGCTAAATCAATGCATGAGGTGATTTTCCAGTGACTACAAGGAGGTTATCTGTTGTGAAAAGGAAATTGTGCTCTGAAAAAAGTAAAGCTTCTAGGATAAAGCTCTCAGACATGGAATGACTGTTTTTTAAAGAAAAATAATGGCTCATTTACATGAAATACTTATTTATTTCCTAGAAGAGACTGTGTAATTTGCAACCATGTCACATCTACCTTTTAGATGCTTATTTGAGTAATTTGTGCTGACTAGGTTTGTTATCGAGTGGTACTTGTGAATCAAAAGTTACTGGTTGCCCAAAATGATAAAAAGCATTATCATATAACTGAATGCTATATCAGAATTTAATATTCACAATTGCAATCAATCTATTCTGAAAAGTCTAAGATAATTGTAAATGGGCAGTAATAGTTCTTAAGAAAACACAATCAAAAGTTTATTCATATGTTATTGCTGGAGGTTCTGTAATGAAAGTTTTTTTTTCATATTCTTAAGAAGTCCTTTGATCATAAATAACCTCTGACACTGCCTTCTTGCCCCCTTCAGTACGGTATCAAAGATACTTTGCCATATGGCCCCAATCTACACATCAATTATCATCTTCCAGTGCTCATCCCTCTTCTCAATCTCACCTCTCAGTATATACAAACATATAATATATCCTGGCATGTGAAAACCCTCACCACCTCCTGAATATACCTGTTGTTTTTATGCCTTTGTTTAGCATATTCTCCTTTTGAAAGCTGTAACCATCCACCTCTACTTGTTAAAAGACAATTCACCTTCACAAACCATCTTAAACACCACTGGTAGCCTTAATAAATCTGATGTTTTATTGAATCCAATTTTCTTCTTTATTTGATAACATTTTAAAAAATGGAACTCTTATGTAACCACTCATATTTTATTCACAATATATGATTTAAATGCCTTTATATTAAACAACTCTTCATACCTCAGTGGCATAAAATCTTCATATTTAATCCCCCAGCATTTAATACAGTACTTGTATAAAGTAGGTTTTAAATATAAAACTGTGAATGAGTTTGAGAATCAAATAAAGTTAAATAGGGACTGATTTTCTAAAAGAAAGAAAATAGGAATATGTCATAAAATATAAAAATGTCAATTAATATTCTATGGTTACTTAATCTCTTCAAATACAGAGCTATTTTAAACTATGCAAAAATACCAAGACAGCAATCATGAAAAATGTGTTCCAATCTTTGGTCTACCAATAAGTAGCTATTTTCTCCAGGTCATTTGCCTCAATATTCAAATAAGAGATTACACTTGATGTCTCTGTTGTTCCTTTCATCACTCATATTTGTGTGTCTGATTTGGGCTCTCTTTAAGACAAGTGAGAGATTCATTCAGCTTTCCTAGGTATTCCACATTGAATAATATTTCATTTATTATTCCTACATAGTGGATTACCCCAAAACTTAGACACTTTAAACAATTTTTATTTTACCCATGATTTTATGGGTCAAAGATTCAGAAAGTGCTGGATTAGGCAATTCTTACTTGGGTCTCATGAGGCTAAGTCAGATGCTGCTTGGAGCTGTAGTCACTTGAAGGGTCAGCTTGGTTGGCCATCTAGTATGCTCCCTCAAATGCCCATCTGTCAGTTGGGAGTTTAGCAGGCCTGTTAACCCAATTACCTAAGTATGACCTCTCTAGCATGAGAGTCTCAGAGTAGTAGAATTTCTGATATGCCAACCTAATATCTCCAAAGCAAGTAACCCATATGATAAGGCAAAAGCTGCCTCACCTATTATGGTATAGCCTTGGAAGTCTTGCAGCTTCATGTCTGCCATATTCTTTAGGTGACAAGCAAGTCACATGCTTGCCCAGATTCCAGGGAAGGAAATTCGCCTCAAGGTCTTCATGGGGAAGTTTTTTAAAGAGCATATGGGATGGAAATATTATTACAGTCCTTTTTTTGAAAATAAATTTGGTCACAGTTGATAGCTATTGAATTTGAATGTTATTAAACTCAAAATAAAATACTAAAATTAAAATTTGTCAATTTTTCACTTATCAAAATATAGTATGGAAAATTTTAGTGACGACTCCATCACTAAGGCAAAACAAAATATTTCTAAGACACATAATATATGTCTCTGACAAGTTCCCAAGCACTGACCATACTTTAATAATAAATACCAAATGATGTGAGTCGAATGATTTTTACCTTGAAGAGCAAGAGAAAGGCATATGCCAAAATTTTTAAAGTTGTTAATCATAAATCACTTGATATAAGGAGGGGAGTGATAAAGTGCCACACAGTTCATCTCACTTATTAGTTTTGATCCAAGTTAGTATATTGAAAAGAGGATGATAACTTATTTTGGGAAGAGATTGTGAATATTTCTCAGGGGGCAAAATGTCAACATAGTTACTCTTCTTATTATCACAAAACTCATATACTGATTAAAAAGAATAATTATTATATAAATCAACCTCATTTCCTCATTATTTTAGCCAATATTATATATTTTTCAGTATTATTCCAAAGTACATTGTACTCATTTCTCCATTTTACTCTAATGTAAGTTAGTCACTTCCTATTTTAAAGATTTACTTAGTAAAGTGTATATACAAATAATTGCACATATTTAATGTATACATCTTGACAATTCGGGACATATTCATATACCCATGATACCATTACTACAACCATGGGACTAAACATATACATTACCTCGAAAACTTTCGTTACATCAAATCATCATTTTTGCTGTGGGGTTAATATCCTAAATATATAAGAATCTCCTATAGCTCAGTAGCAAAAAAGCAAATAACTGATTAAAAAATTGTCTTTTCAGAAGAGATTCTAAAACATTTTATTGAAATTATTCACAAAAATTTTGAATGTTGACTGGATTTTCCCTTTTTTCTCTTATTTTTAAACCTCTTTATTCTCTCAGAATTATCAGTGATCTGAAATTATTGGTCATTGACCCAATTACATATATTAATTTATACTTTTTATAGTAAACCCAAACTGAAAACAACACAACTGTCAAAAACTGTCGAAACTCATTGAACTGTTTACATTAAATGCATTAATTTTATTGTATCTAAATTGTATTCCAGTAACGTTCAGTTTTAATATCCTCTCTATGTCTTAATGGAAGTACTATCACCATCAAGGTAAGTAGATTTATTACATTAGAATTAAATATATAAAGATTAATAAAATAGTAGTAAGAGTGAGGAATGGTGGAGTAGTAAAAATTTGAGAAACTAATTATAGAATAAATGAGATAATTATGTTCTCTTGAATTCATAAATAGGATATAAAATGTTTTAAAAAATATCTAAATACTCTTACATCTACTTACCATAAAGTAACCAACACTGATATTTTTAGTGACCTTATTTTTTATACAATTTCATACATATATAATTTTGCATGAATATTACTCTATTGTAATACTATTTTAAAATCATGGGTACATTTGTTTCTTTATATGTAATTTTTCACTTCCTTTCCTTTTCACCTATCAATAAACTAACATTAAGTGTCTGAGGTGTGTTTTTACATAATTTGTTCAGATTTGTACAAACATACACACATATACAAATTGATTCTGTGGTTATTTAGTTTAAAAAAATTAGATTACATTATAAACATGTTTCTGCATCTTGCTTTTATCATTAATATTATGTTTGGAAAATCTTCTAAGTCAGTTGATATATGTTAAATTCATTCATTTCTTTAGCTGCAGACTATCATATGGAATGTAATGACCACATATAATCATTCCCCTATGATGAGCATTTTATACAGTCAAAGATTTTTTAACTTCTCTAAATTATTCTAAAAATGACATCCTCATATAAATATATTGATACTCTTATGCATTTGTTACAATGGAATGGATCTTCAAGAATTGGACTGCTTAAGTATATGTATATTTTTATATTAACAATTATTTACAGATTAATTTGAAAAAAAAACTATAAGAATTAAAATGTCTCTATAAATGAAAATGTCTCTTTCCCTCCATTTACACAAGGAATATGTTGTATAACAATTTTTTTGTCAAACTAATACATGTAACTTAATATGCATTTTTTTGAAAATAAATTTGAACATCTTTTCCTGTGTTAGTCATTTCAATTTGTTTGGCTTGAGGTCTGTATTCCCATTTTGGCCCATTTTAATATTTGATTGTGTTTCTTAAAAAATTGTACGAATGCTTCCAATAGTATAAGTGTTAGTACTTTATAACATGCTTTGGAATATATTTACTAATCAATAAGGAAAAATATTGGTTTACTTTTATTTTTTTACTTTGAATTGAAGTATAGTTAATTTACATTGTGTTAGTTTCTGCTGTACAGAAAAGTGATTCAGTTGTGTGTGTGTATATATATAAATTTTTCATATGGTTTACTTTTTTGACATATTTTCTTAGGAAATTTCATTAACTGTTTGGCATTATTAGTATTATTTCTATATGCAAAAATCTGGTATGAAAAAGGTAACATAGGAAAAACTATTTGATGAATTATATTGATAATGTCACTTGATATTGAAAGTGTAGAAAAGTAGGTAAAGTCATGTATTCCTGATGATAGTTTTTAAAGCTGTAACATTTTTTAAAGTAACAAAGTAATAACTATTGAAGTAAAAATTATGCATATCCATTGTAATAACTACAGTTTTAAGAAACTGACATCAAAAGAATAAACGGTGTGTAATATATGGACAGGAATATTTTATACAGCATCTTTGCAACAAATATCTTGGAAAGAAAAACTGTAAATATCCAACCAAGGAGAAACTAGGTTATGGTTTATCCATAAAGTGGAATATATGTGGTTAAAAATTGGGATGACTTATAGCTCTGCGACTTATCCTGGAAGATACCCATGTTATATTTTACATGTGATAAAACATATTGAAAATTAGCCTATATGCAATCATGGTGGTTCTTGTAAATTATACAAAGGACACTATGTTGTATATGTATGTGCACAGACAGAAAATCATGAACAAAACTATGCACTAAACTGTTAGCTTTTCATAAGTCTTGAAAATAAAGTTGAATGGGTTGGCTGATCTGGTTACTTTTTATAACATACTCCTATACACTGTGGGGCATGTAACAATGGGTATGAAATGCCTTTGCAAATCTAAAAAATAACTTAAAGTTTTTCAAACTTAGATGAGATGCCTGAATTTAGTTATGATTTATTTGGAATCAATCTGATGACTGGTGCTTTCAGAATACTTAAAAGAACTTTCATAAGTATCATTTGTTTTTTGTTTGTTTATGCTGCAAGATTCCCTTCCCTCTAAGCGTTTTCTGTAGTCAAAGGAATTGAATTTTTGGAATAAGAGACCATTGATTAGACTCTTTCTAATAAGGATGCCTGCATTCTGGATCTGATCTTTGATGTATGTACCACAGAGTTCTATTATAATAGTTAAAAATTTTTCAATTTTGGAATTCAAATGTCATATTTAAAGGTAAATTATTACAATAATATTTTACACAATCAAAAACCTTTCTTATGTTGCTCATTTTGTCAGTAATATAAGAAGTGAGGAGAAGAATAATAGAAAGAAGAGGATTAGAAGGAAGAAAAGGAGAGGAGAAAGGGTAACTAATATGATGTGGCTGGAAAATTGACTCTTGACTGAAGAGGTCACCATTTGGTAGAAATTGTATAAGTTACACCAACAAATAGATCTCACTATCATTTTAACAAGAAGACCTGATATAAAAAAAAAATAGAGAGTGGTGTTTCATTTTCATTAGTCAAAAAACAATTGGCAATGGAAGGACTACAGCCACTTACAATGTACTTGAATCATCTGAACCTCCACAATTTAGCTGATTCAGTAAACACACAAAGTTGTTAACTGACATCCTGTAGAAGAAATAATTCTTTGATTTCTAGCTTTTATATATTTGTATTATTGTCCAACTATCTGACAGTTATAGGGAAGAATGTCTTCTGAGGTTAGGCTTTTGCAATGAGAAAATTTTGAGAAAAGTTTTGATGAAAGAAAAGTAAACTTAGTAGAAATACAAAGATGGGGAGTACTGAACTATTCCATTTTCCTGCAGCATGAGATTTAAAGCCAGCAGAACAGAGGTGCTAACTCTTCACTGTGAACATTCATCCCTCTCAACCTCCATGCTTACTGAACTTAATATCCTGCCTATGAAAACTGGAGTATAGCGTAAGAAACCTGCTAGTCTAGCAAATTTCTGAAAGTGTATAAAGTAAGAGGTAAAATGATGAGTGTTGAGCTGACAGGAAAAAGTTCAAGTTGGTTAGGAAAAATGAGACCAAAGATCTAAGTTTCTGTGACTTTTAAAGATGTGATTACTTAAAAATGGAGAATACAGAAATAGAAAAATCAGTAAGTATTAGGGCATTCTTGTTGTTTTGATTCATACTATTTCAAAATAGATTTCCACATATATGAAACACATTTTAATCTCAAGTGATTAATATGATATATATATATGCCATACATTTTAGAGTATATTTGAGCATGTTTAACTGTGTATGTGTATATATGTATCATTATAATGAACATTTTACTAGTTACTTAAACATATAGCTGACCCCTACCTACTCTTCATTTCCTTCAACTGAGATACTCAAATTTAAAAAAGCATTACCAATACTATGCTGTCTTAGTCTGCTTAGACTGCCATAACAACAGAGACTGACAGGGTGGTTTAAGAAACAAAAATTTATTTCTCACAGCTCTGGAACCTAGAATCTGGAACCAAGATCAAGGCATCAGCCAATTCTGTGTCTGGTGAGAAATCTCTTCCTAGCTTATAGAGGGCCGCCTTCTTGCTATGTCCTCATATGCTGGAGAGAGGGCAAACTCTCTGCGTCTCTTCTTACAAGGGCACTAATCCCATCCTGAGGGATTCCCTTATAAACCTCATCTAATCCTAATTACCTCCCAAAGGCCCCATCTCCAATACCATAACATTGCTCAGGGCTTCAATATGTGATTTTGGGGGTGGGGGGTTGTGGACACAATTCAGTCCATAGCATATGCCTAATTCCATCGCTCAGAACTGACTCACTCCTAAGAATAAGCTCTAAAAATACACTCTATAATCATCCTTATATTTTTATTTTTTCTCATTCCTTTTTATCACTATAGCATCTTTGAGCCCTCAAAATGTCATTACTATCTCAAATATGTCTCTTCCAAATTTGTGACATTTTTCACTCTTTCTCTCATATGTATTTAAGCATGAAGAGCCTGTTTACATTCCTTAGATCCTTGTCTTTCTGTGGATTTTGTAAAATTATTACTGAGTTACCACTACAATCCTCCCCTCCTAAAACTGCTACATCAATGGTCCACTTGCTAGTGAAAACTTCTTAACACACAATTAAAAATACAAACTTCCAAGGATTCCTGAAGCAGAATGTTTTCACTTTGACATTTATAAAAATAAAATTTGAGCACTGTAGAAAATACTCTATTTAGCCTGTTATTTGGAGTCATTTAAAAGATCATAATTCCTGAATAATGCAATAACAATAGCAAACACTTAAAAAAAAAACTTGCTATGATAGAGAGCACTATTTTAGGTGTTTTATTTGTATTATATTAAATTATTTGAAATATTTAATACAGGAAAAGTGACAACAGAAATTGGCACAGTATAAGTACTCAACAATTAAAACTCTTATTTTTAACTCAAACATCACTTTGTTAGTAAAGTTTGGTCTTGTTTAATTACATATTGTTGACAAACAGTCCCACAAAGCTTTACCTTTTTTTTATGTTTATATTTTTCTATTGTATGTTATATTTTATGTTATATTGTTTTGTTAGCTTTATTGAGGTATAACTGATATAAACTATTGAGCACATTTAGTATATATATTCAGATGAACATGGACATATGCATATACATAATACCATCACCACAAACAAGGTACTAAATGTATCCATCACTTCCCCAAATTTCATTGTGTTTTCTTGGGTTTTTTGTTTGTTTGTTTTAATAAGAACACCTAACAGGAAATCTACCTTCTTAAAATGTTTTAAAGTGTACAATTCCGAATTGTTAATTATAGGTACTATGTTGTATGGCAGGTCTCTAGAACTTATTCATCATGCATAACAGAACATTTATTTCCTCTGAGCTACAATTACCCATTTCCCATCCTCCCATTCCCTGGCAACCAGCATTCTGTTCTCTGTTTCTATGAGTTTGACTGTTTTAAATACCTCGCAAAAGTGGAATCAGGCAGCATGTGATTCTATGACTGACTGATAATATCCTCCAGGTTCATCCACATTGTTGTGATGGCAGGATTTCCCTTTTGTAAAGTCTGAATAATATTCCATTGTATGTATATACCACATTTTCTTTATCCACGAATCTGTCAGTGGTTTGCTTCCATATCCTGGCTATTGTTAATAATGCTGCAATGAACAGTTGGAGGTGCAGATATTTCTCTGAGATCCTGATTTCAATTCTTTTGAATATACATCCATAAGTGGGATTGTTGGATCATAGGATAGTTCTATTTTTAGTTCTTTGGGGAATCGCCATACTGTTTTCCACAGTAGCTGCACCAGTCAAAATCCCCCTAACTGTGTATACATTTTCCAATTTTTCCACAGCTTCCCCAACACGTTATTTCTCACCTTTTCAACAAAAGCCATCCTTACGTAGACAAGCCTGACGTAATGTCTCACTGTGATTTTGAATTACATTTCCCTGATGATTAGTGAGCTTGAGCATCTTTTCATGTACCTGGTAGCCATCTGTATATCTTCCTTGGAGAAATGTCTGTTTAAGTCATTTGCCCATTTTTTAATTGGTTATTTTATTTATTTATTTATTTATATTTGCTATTTTGTTGTAGAAGATTCTTATATATTTTGGATATTAACATCTTATCAGATACATGGTTTGAAAATTTCTCCCATTCTCTAGGGTACCTTTTCCCTGTATTTATTTTTTTTTCCTTTGCTGTGAAGAAGCTTAGTTTGGTGCAGTCCCACTGTCTAATTTTGGTTTTGTCATTTTGTCATATCCAAGAAATCACTGCCAAGACCAGTGTCAATGAGCTGTTCTGTTTTCTTATAGGAGTTTTTCATTTTCACACCTTACTTTTAAGTCCTTGATTTTCAGTTGACTTTTGTGTATGGTGTAAGACAGGGCTCCAGTTTTATTCTTCGCATATGGATATCCAGTTTTCCCATTACCATTTGTTAAAGAGACTATCCTTTCCCCATTGTGTGTTCTTGGCACCCTTTTGAAGATCCATTGATTGTATACATGTGGATCTATTTCTGGTCTCTTTTTTGGTCCATATTTGTATATGTTTGTTTTTATAACAATAACATTGTTTTAATTACTGTAGCTTTGTAATATAGTTTGAAATCAGAAAGTTTGAGGCCTCCAGCTTTGTTGTTATTTCTCAAGATTGCTTTGGCTATTCTGGGTCTTTTAAATTTCCAAATTAATTTTAATTTTTTTTTCTATTTTTATAAAAATGCAATTGGGATTTTGATGGGGTTGACATTAAATTTGTAACTAGCTTTGGGCAATATAAACATTTTACTAATATTAATTCTTTCAATACATAAACATAGGATGTCTTTACATTTATTTGTATCAGCTTTAATCTCTTTCCTCAATGTTTTATAGTTTTTACTGCACAAGCCTTTCATCTCCTTATAGTTTAGTTTATTCCCAAGTATTTTATTATTTTTTTGACGCTATTTAAAATGTTATTGTTTTCTTAATTTCCTTTTTGGAGAGATCATTGGTAGTGTATAAAAACACAACTGATTTTTGTATGTCGATTTTTTTAATCCAGAAACTTTGCTGAATTAGTTTTTGTTCTAACATTTTTATTGTGGTATTTTTAGGGTTTTCTGTGTATATGACTGTGTTATCTGCAAAAGAGGCAATTTCACTTCTTCTTTTTTCAATTTGGATGCCTTTTATTTCTTTTTCTTGCCTAATTGCTCTGGCTAAAGCTGACATTCAGAAATGAAGGAGAGAGAAACAAATTCTGGGAGAGCTTATCGCCACTAGACCTGCCTAATAAGAAATGCTAAAGATAGTTTTTCAACTCTCTTTAAACAGAAGGGCACTAAATAGCTCCACATAAGCTCATGAAAGTATAAAAATCACTGGTTATGGTAAATCTATAGACAAATACAGAATCCTCTTATATTGTAATAATGATGCATAAGTTGCTTTTAAATCTGGTATAAAATTTAAACATACAAAAATATTAACAATAACTACAACAATAATTAGTTTATGGATACGCTGCATAAAAATATGTAAACTGTAACATCAGTAACATAAAGTGTGTGTAGGGGGGTAAATGTGTACAGGTTTTGTATTTAAGCAAAGTTCAATTGTTATCAGCTTAAAACAGACTGTCATAATTATAAGATGATTTACGTAAGCCTTATGGCAATCATAAAGGAAACCTTATGATAGATATACAAAAGATAAAGAAAAAGGCATCAAAGTGTAACACTACAAACAAATCATCAAATCACAAAGGAAGAAATCAAGAGAAGAAGAAAGCATCAAAAGAACTACCAAACAGACAGAAAACAATTAACAAAATGCCAGTAGTAATTTGTTACCTATCAATACTTAATTTAAATGTAAATAAATTAAATTCCCCAATCCAGAGACATAAAGTAGCTGAATAGATTTAAAAAAAAGAAAGATCTAAACATATGCTATCTACAAGAGACTCGCTTTAGCTTTAAGTATACATATAGGTAAAAAGTGAAGGTATGGAAAAATATATTACATGCAAATGGTAACCAAAAGAGAGCAGAGGTGATTGTATTTATATTAGAGAAAACACAGTTTAAGTAAAAAATGTTTACCAGAGCCAAAGAGGTCATAATATAATTACAAAAGTGTTGATTTATTCAGGAAGACATAACAATTATAAATATATATTCACTCAACATGAGAACACCTAGATACATAAAGTATTAACAGAATTGAAGGCAGGAAAAGACAGCAATATAATAATAGTAAGAAACTTTGGCATTCCACTCTCAACAATGGATAGATCATTCAGACAGAAAATCAATAAGGAACACCAGACTTGAGCAACATTTAGACCAAATGGACCTAAGAAATACATACAGACCATTCCTCCCAACAGCAGCAGAATACACATAATTTTCAAACACAAAATATTCTCCCAGATGGATAACATATTAGGGCACAGTACAAATCTTAATATATTCAAGAAGACTGAAATCATATAAAGTATATTTTCTAAGCAAAATTATATGAAATTGGAATTGAATAACAGAAACAAAATTGGAAAATTCACAAATGTGTGGAATTAATACACTCTAAACAACCAATTGGTCAGAAAAAATCAAAAGGTAAACAAAAAAATATTGAGACAAATGAAAATGGAAGCACAACACACCAAAAGTTATGAGAAGCAGCAAAAGCAGTATTGAGAAGAAAATTTATAGCAATAAATGCCTTCATTAAGAAAGAAGAAAGATCTCAAATAAGTAACCTAACTACACCTCAAGGAACTAGGCAAAAAGAATAAACTAAGCCCAAAGTTAGCAGAAGGAGGAAAATAATAAACATTAGAACAGAAATAAGTGAGAGACTAGAAAAACAATATAAAAGATCAATGAAACTGTGAGTTGGCATTTGAAAGGATCAACAAAATTGACAAACCTTTGGCTAGAAAAATATAGAAAAAATGAGAGAGGACTCAAATAAAATTACCAATCAAACAGGAGACATTGCAGTTGGTGCCACAGAAACAAAAAGAATCATGAGAGACAACTATAAATAATTATACACCAGCAAATTGGACAACCTAGAAGAAATAAATTCCTAGGAACATACAAACTATGGAGACTGAATCATGAAATAGAAATAGAAAATGTAAATGGAGCCATAAGGATATTGATCAGTAATCAAAAACCACCCAAGATATAAAAAGCCCAGTTCAGATAGCATTGCTGGTGAATTCTACCAAGCATTTAAAGAATTAGTGCCAATCCTTCTCAAACTCTTTCAAAAAAATTGAAGAGAGAACAATTCCAAATTAATTTTATAATTGCAAGAAAAGAAAATTGCAGGCCGATATCCCTGATGAACATACATGCAAACATTCTCAACAAAATTCTAGCAAACTGAATTCAACATTAACAGGATCAGATACCATAATCAAGTGGTATTTAGCCCTGGGATACAAGTATAGTTCAATGTACACAAATCAATAAATAATACAGTACTTTTACAGAATGGAAGACAAAAATCATGTGATCATCTCAATAGATGCAGAAAAAGTATTTGATAAAATTCACCACACTCTTATAATATAAACGTTCAACAAAACAGGTGTAGAATCATGTCGTTCAACATAATAAAGGCCATATACAAGAAGTCCACTGCTAACATCATACTCAGTGCTGAAAACTTGAAAGTTTTTCCTCTAAGATCAGGAACAAGACAAGGATGTCCACTCTTACCACTGCTATTCAAAGCATTTTATTATAACCCATATGGAGTTTGGAAGTTGACAGTGTTCATCTTGATATTTCTTGTAATACAGTCTGATGACAACTGAAGCTGAAATTGTCTGAACACTCTCCACTCACATGTCTGTAGTCTAGCCAGGGATGGGTGAACAGCTGGGGGTATGAGGTATTTTTTTCCTCCATGTGGCTTTTTCAAGTGGCTACCATAGACCTCCCAGCAGACAGCCTCAAAATAAGTTTCTTACATTGCAGCTGCTTTTCTCCAGGGCAAGTTCCAAGAGAGACAGGTGGAAGCTACCATTCCTCTTAAAAGCTAAGCTTGGAACTGCAGTAACTTCAGTTCTTTGAAAATTTATGGTGAAAGCCATCACAAACCAGCTCAGGTTCAAGGAGTTGGAAGAACATCCTTCACTCTCAACTGAGAGATCGAAAGCAGATATTGAGAAGGAAGGCATCAGTGGTGACCATCTTGGAGATAAGCTACCAAAAGTTATTAGACTAGCGGCCCTATTAAATTGAGGAAATGAGAGTTAAAGGCATTTTTAACTTGCCCAGGGTAAAAGTAAAACCCTAATAATCTAGCCCCAAAGCCCATCTTCCTAACCAGAATATTTTGCTATCTTTGTATAATAGAAACAGCACAGGAATCAGTTTCTGCAAATCAGTAAGATAACCTCTAGATTTTCTTTCAAAATAGAATTATGACCGTGATAGTAATTGACAATCATTTAAAATCCATTAATTCAGTTATTCAGCTTTAAAACTGTATGTCCATTTCAAATCCACTTATTTAACTGCAGAAACTTGGGAGCAGCAAAGATTATTTGTAATCTTTTTATTGGCCTATTGGATGGCAGATATTCTACTTATCTCTCTTAAATTTTGGCCACAAATGTTATCTGTTCAATATTGTCAAGGAAATGTCTTCTTTGATTAGATAAATATAAAATATCTAATTAAATTTCAGCTTTCTTAAGATCCATATATCTAACTATCCCCTGGATATCTTCCTATAGGCTGCAGAGACCTCTCACTCAGTGTATCTTCCACTTGATCATCTGTTCACAATCTTTAATAAAAACACCAGTTCTTCACTTGATAACACCAAGAGTCATCTTTTACCTCTCTCTTCCCTATCTCTACCTATCAAAAAAACTATCATGGAATTTTAATGAATCTAAAGTTTTTATATATCTTAAATATAATCTAGCCCCTCTCCTTGTTAAAGCATACCTTGGTGAATGCCTTTATCATATTTGTAAGAGTTACTGAAACAAACTCTATTCTATTCTTGCCCCATTTTAATCTGTTCACGTTACAGAGTGATCATTCAAAACAGAAAATTAGATCATCTCGCTTCCCAGATTAGAAATACTTATTGTCTCTTCCAAGTTTTCAAATTAAAGTAAAAGTTTCTTAGAAATCTGTAAAAATTTTAGTTGGGTGCTTAAAAACTTCATGTCTCAGCTGCACAGACTATACCCACTTCCAATATACATGCTGTTTGTATAAAAAATACTAGAAGTTCATACTGTGTTCTTTTTGAAGGCTTCAACAATGATCTGATATGCCCCAAGTTAAACTGATCTTACTCTCCAATCCATGGCATCATATCACCACCTGTGTTTACAAGACCCTTTTATTTTGTTTTATCATAAAATTTATTTTTTTCAATTTCATTCTCTTTATCCTCCATGCTTAATTTCTTCCCATCTCAACACATTAGATACCCAGTTTTAGTGTATTTAATGTATGTGTGTCTAATCACTGCTACCAGATTTTATTTAAACATATGCATATTCTTGGAAAATACAAAACTGTATTTTGTTATATTTGCCTATTTATTCCCTCAATATTTTACTTCTGAATTCTTTTCAGTTTACTGCTTCTTAACATTATACTATTATGTTAAATGTATTTAATTTCAAATTACATTACAGAAGAGACTGGAGTGATAAAAATAAGTTATCTGTTGATAGACCTATGTGATAAATAACTTGGGTTATAAATTAAATGTGCTGTAGAGTGGAATAGCTTGTCCAGAGGTTATATGCATACCAAATTTCAATACTTCCAAATTGCTTTCCAGGATAGCTCTAACAGTTTATAAACCTTGTACAGTGTATGAAAATTGGTTTTTTCCCAAATCCTAGCAAGTGCTAATTCTTACAATCTGATGGATGTAAAGTGGTATAATTTGAATTTTTATTTCTCTGATTTCTAGTCAGGTTGAGGGTCTGGGTCTCTTCATATATTTAATGGCACTTTGGTTTCCTGTTTTGTATATTACCTCTTCAAATCATATGCTTGATTTATTATTTTTTTCTGTTGAATATACTGCCATTCTCTTGCTGATTTTTGTTAAATAGGAATTTAAAATTCAGTATTAGATGGATATTTGCAATTTCTTGTCAGATCAAAATTATATTTGCTCTTTTGGTTTAAAAATGCTAATGTTATCTACTAAGCTTAAAACGCATCAATGCAGTCAACAAGTTCAATATTTTCCTGAAGTCTCGAGTAATTTTATTTGTTGGACTTTGTATCTCTGCAAATGTTTAACACACTCTACTCAAGTCAGATAATTACTTTAGGCTTTGGTGTTGGCACAACTTCCCTTGTAGGCCTCTTCTGTTCTAACTCATTCTTTTGGCTTATATCTAATCCTATTTGGAGCACATCACTGACCCACTATTCCTCAGGCCATTCTTTGGATTGTGGAAGATGTGAAAGTACATAATTGTCTCTTTTGGGGTTCCAGATAGGGACTATACTCATTCTAAATCTTTCTGTAAGGGAAATTCTAATATTCAGAATCTGGATTCCGAATCCATCCATAAAACATCATGTTTTATACTTTCTTGGGAACCTCTGGTATACTTTTACTTATGAATTAATACTCAATATGTCTCAATGGATGTCCCTTTTATCACCTAGAGTAAAAAAACTTGCCTGAGATAAAAGAATTATGTTTCATTTCTTCTGCCCCAGCTTCTTCTTGCCCTCTTTGTATTTGAATAACCTCCACTAAATGGACTTCAGATGCATATATCCGTGTTCAGTTCTGAGTCAGTATCAATTGATTCTTTTTCTCCTCATTTTAAGTCATCTTTCCCTGCTCTTTTGCAAGCCTGGTGATGTTTTAAATTAGATTCCAGATGTTGTAGATTCACAATAGAAAAACACTCTAGCTGTTGTTTTATTTCAGAAAATTTCTAGTTGAATAAAGTTGCACATGTGATCTGATAATTCTGAGAATATGATGTTATGATTCAGGATATTGTCACCTTTGTTCTGCTTTTACAAACAATTTAGTAAGTTCAATAAGCAGGACTTGTTTGCTTTCCCTAGAAGTAGAGCAATTAAGATGCTTCCTCTTCCCAAGAGTATGAATATGCTGCATTACAAAGCTAGTCCACTGCAGAGGTAGAAAGAAATAGTGACACAGGTTTCACCTGTTATAAAATGAAATGTTCTACTGGACAAAATAAAGCTAGAAAGCAGTGTAATGCAATGCAATGCGGCCAGATTAAGCAATATATATACATATATATATATTTTCCCTCAGCACTTAAAGAAGAAGAGTGCATTAAAAAATTCAAAGCAGTTATAATGGAAAACTATATTTTAAATACATTTGAGATTTAATCATTAGTTTGATAAAACACCATTAGCTTATTTAATAAAATATTTCAAAGTCTTTGCATAATATTTTGTTAAATATTTATTTTTATAATATTAAAGTAAGCTCAAATTACTATCATTTTTTTCCTACAGATCATTTGAGAGAAACGGTCTATTTTTTAGCATCGTGTTCATCCTTTTCTCAGTTTTCTACTTGGGGAAACATAAATATCTTCACTGAAAAAAAAAATGTTGTCTTCAAATCTTCATTTGGATAGGCATAATATAATTAAAGTTTAGAAAGGAGAGCTCTTAATTTTACAATTCTGCTATTTCAAAAGTATCAATGCAAATATTAATGCACATGAAAATGGAACATTTTCATAAAACCTAAATTTATTTATTATGTCCTTATAAATTCAGATGCGATTTCCTATCAACATAATTATCTTAAGAAGATAGTCTTAACGTAACACAACATGTACAGTTTGGCTGTTTAACTAAATGATCCTGTCATACAAAGTGATAGAATATCTGAGATGAAGAAATACTGCTCTATTATTTAAAAAATAAAAATATAAAGCCAAATATGATTACAGAGTTTAAAAATGATATAAAGACAGCAGATAACAGATTGAATTCTGTAGAAAATAAATTTACTGATTGAGAGGATTAGCCCAAGAAATCCTTTCAGAACACAAGAATGAGTCATAGAAGAAAAAGATAAGTGAAAGGTTAGATGCAGGGGAATGTGTAGAAGAAATTCAATACAGGTGTAATGGAGATTCAAAAAATGCGTGCTGAGCAGAAGAATAAGAAGCAACAACATAAAAATAATAATGAAAACTGAAACCAACATAATCCCCTGTCCCTATCCAAACCAATACTGTGACCAAATATATTTTCCCATCCTGTGACCAGGCATGCTTAGGAAAGCATGTCTCTATATTGAATAATCTGATTACAGGCAACAGCAACTATTTACTCCAGGACATGGTTGGACCTGGAAAATACGACTGTAAACCAATAAAATAGATTGTTTCTCAAGCCTAACAGTTTACTATTCAAGTGTCCCTTCAAACCCTTAACTTAACACAAAACTATTACATCATAAACTCTGCCTAATCCCAACTAGCTCTCTACCTTTAAAGACCTAACTTGGAACAGTAGATAACTCGGGATATGCTTAATACTTGGATATGAAGAGCAAGAGGTAAAATTTATTTATGCATGTAATATGTTTTCTATCTTAATATTCAATTCCTGGAAATTATACTTTATATATTTAACATCCACTCAATAAAACTTTATTATCTACTCTACACACAATGTTGCAAGGCACTGGAAAAATGGAATACAAGTATCGCTATCAAGGAACTTAGAACTCTTAAAAGAAGTAACATTGCATTTCAATAAATATGCACATATAAAAGGACAATCTCAAGCATCTGGAGACCTTCCTCCCTCTCCTCAATAAAGTCTACTTCTAAGTCAGCTACTTACTAATGGATGGTACAGACTTACAGACAAGGCTAAAAATCTTAGGCAACACAGCTATTTATCTTCATAGAGTGTTTAAACCTTATGAGTTTATGGAATTTCTTACCTATATATGAAAACACAAGTCTTTTCTCCCAACCCCAGATTTTCTTCTTTGTTTGTATCAAACTAAAACTCATACACTTTTAAAGAAATGGCAAACTCCTCATTAACTCCCATGGTGTTTTGCTATGGTAGGCAACTAGGCACGTGGATGCTGTGTGAATACCCTTGTAATCTGACACATGTCTAACTCAGGGCTTGCTCAATCTCTGTGTGACAAGAGCAAGTCAGTCTGCTGACTCTAAGGACTTATTCCAGCAATCTAAGGAAATCTCTTTATAATAGGACAGGGCAGCTTTCAGGTCTCAAGCAGCTTAACTTTCTAAGCTCACGTGTTTCTTTTAAATATCATAATCTATTTTGGAAGAGATACACACATTTTGAGTATAAGTACAAAATCATTTCTCTACAACTTCCTATTTTCTAATTTACTAAGTGGCATGCCAAGGGATGCCAAATTAATTCTATGATGATTCACCAATCAATGGTAGGATAATAAGTCCATCAAACATTGTGTAAACTATAACAATATCCTAGATACATGTTATACCTCTGTATAAAAGAAGTAAATCATTTTTATTGCTCTGAAAGAAATTTTGACTTATTTAACAAAAAACATGATAGGAAAAAACAGTATTAAGCAACAACCTATCATTGTTAACAAGGGCGTACATACAAGATCTATAGGGAATCAGAGCAAAGAAAAACGAAAGTACAGGAGGAAGTAGTGTTGGATGCCAACCAAATGAAGAAAGAATTTTAACTAGATGGAGGGAATTAAAGTTCTGTGCCACAGTAAGAAAATAAAATCACTACTAACTTAGACAAATAATATGCTGTCCAAACCAAGATTCACTGGAAAGTGAAAGCGGGTGCTAAGAAGTTATAATAATATACTATTCAAAAAATGTTTATTGTCCCCAAAACTGATTTTATTATGATATTGAACTTATTTAAAAACTTATAGTATATTTAAGATTATTTTCAAAAATAAACTTTCTTTCAGAACACAAGAATGAGTCATAGAAGAAAAAGATAAGTAAAAGGTTAGAAACATTCATGGTGAAACATATGAATAACTGCTAAGTTTAAAAAGTTTGAATATCGAATTCCCTGGTCCAGTGGTTAGGCTTTCACTGCTGAGGGCCAGAGTTCAATTTCTGGTCAGGGAACTAAGATCCCACAAGCCACGTGGGGCAGCCAAAAATAAAAAAGATTGAATATCAACAGTATTTTATGGGAAAATCAAATTCTTTAGAGGAAACTTACAATATTCTTTATTTTGATTGCATAAACATTAAAAATTAACACAAGCAGTAGTAATTACTATTGGTTTATGTTTACATACTTAATTAGGTTTGTGTGTCCTCAAAGCTTTATGACTGATATATTTCAGAGGATGGTATTATTTATTTAGTACAGAATTATGTTTTCATATAATAACTGGGGATATTATTCAAAATTGCATCTTATGGTTATAACTTTGACACCACTGACACAATTATAGGTTTTTTTCTGAGGGCTGCAATAGGTTTTTTAAAATACATTTTTGGTGTACAGTTCTATGAATTTTAACACATGTATAGATACATGTAAACATACAGCAATCTGGGTACAGAACAGATCCATTACCACAAAACACTACCTTGTGATATTCTTTTTTAAGTCACACCATCCTCCTAACTACTACCATCCTCCTACACTTTGAAGCAGTGACGGCACAGCGAGAAGAATGGAAAATGTTCATAGGAGGCCTCAGCTGGGATACTACAAAGAAAGATCTGAAGGACTACTTCTCCAAATTTGGTGAAGTCGTAGACTGCACTCTGAAGTTAGATCTTATCACAGAGCGATCAAGGGGTTTTGGCTTTGTGCTATTTAAAGAGTCGGAGAGTGTAGATAAGGTCATGGATCAGAAATAACATAAATTGAATGGGAAGGTGATTGATCCTAAGAGGGCCAAAGCCATGAAAACAAAAGAGCCTGTTAAAAAATTTTTGTTGGTGGCCTTTCTCCAGATACACCTGAAGAGAAAATAAGGGAGTATTTTGGTGGTTTTGGTGAGGTTGAATCCATAGAGCTCCCCATGGACAACAAGACCAATAAGAGGCGTGGATTCTGCTTTATTACCTTTAAGGAAGAGGAACCAGTGAAGAAGATAATGGAAGAGAAATACCACAATGTTGGTCTTAGGAAATGTGAAATAAAAGTAGCTATGTCGAAGGAACAGTATCAGCAACAGCAACAGTGGAGATCTAGAGGAGGATTTGCGGGAAGAGCTCATGGAAGAGGTGGTGACCAGCAGAGTGGGAAAGCATCCAGGCGAGGTGGTCATCAAAATAGCTACAAAGCATACTAAATTATTCCATCTGCAACTTATCCCCAACATGTGGTGAAGGAGTATTTTCCAAATTGAAGATTCATTTGAAGGTGGCTCCTGCTACCTGCTAATAGCAGTTCAAACTAAATTTTTTGTGTCAAGTCCCCAAATGGAAGTATGACGTTGGGTCCCTCTGAAGTTTAATTCTGAGTTCTCATTAAAAGAAATTTGCTTTCATTGTTTTATTTCTTAATTGTTCTGCTTCAGAATCAATTTGTGTTTTATGCTTCCCCCACAGTCTCATGTTAAAAGCCCAGTGTGACAGTGTCATGTTGTAGTAGTGTCTTACTGGTTTTTTAATAAGTCATTTTGTATTAAAAAAAAAAAGAGTAGGTAGGTAGGTAACTCCTACCATCCTGCTACCTACTCTCTCTGTCATTACAGGTGTATCTTCTTGTAAATGTCATACAAATGGAATCAAACAGTATATTAACTTTTGAGATTGGCTTATCTCACTTGCATAATGCTTCTGTGATTCATCCATGGTGAAGAATGTTAAGGTTGTTTCTAGTTTTTTTGAATTATGACTTATGTGAATACTCATGTACAGGTTTTTGCTTGAAGATAAGTTTTTCTTTCTTTAGGTTAGTACACAGTAGTGTGATTACTGGGTCATATAGGTAACTATGCGTTTATCTTTATTAGAAACTGCCATACTCTTTTCAGAGTAGCTGTATCATTTTCCATAGCCAAGGGCAATACATGAGAGTTCCAGTTGTTCTACATCTTTGTTATCACTTGAGATTATCAATAATTTTTATTTTAGCCATCCTAAAAGGTGTTATAGTGGCTTTCATTATGGTTTTCATTTACATTTCCCTCCTCACTAATAATGTTGAACAAATTTTATGTCCTTTTTTAACTTTTATATATCTTCTTTGATAAAGTATCTGTTCAAGTCTTGTACCCACTTTTGCTAATTGGGGTTTTTGTTTTATTTCTGTTGAGTATTGAGAGTTCTTTATATAGTCCAGTTAAAATTCTTTTGTCAGATGTGCGATGACAAATATTCTCTCCCAGTCTGTTGCTCCCTGTCACATTTAAGAATTCATTGTCTAACACCAGGCCACAAAGATTTTTATCTTATTTTTTTCCCTCCAATGTTTTGTAAGTTTACTTTTTAAATTTACATTTATAATCTACTTTGACTTATAGTATCAGGTGGGAGGTTTAGGTTGAGTTTAGTTATTAGCTTATGGATTCCACTTGTTCCATCATCAATTGTTTAAAGGATATTCTTTATGCATTGAATTGTCTTTACCTCTCTGTCAAAATATATTGGCCATATGTGTGTGGGTCTACCTTTTGATTCCCTTTTTTTGTTCCATTGATCTATGTATCTATTCTTTGCTAATAGCATACTCATAATAGTTTACAGTACATTACAACTGTATTTTATAAATCCTGAGTTTGTGCATAAATTTTGCATGCATTCTTTAATATTCTACTAGGTATTAAATTATAGAAAACATCACATAAACCTGGCATTTAATCTGGGCTATTCTACTTAACAGAGAAACTACGACTTTGTATAAGTTATATAGAGGATATAATCTCCATTTCCTCAACTTTAACATTGTCATACATTATCCAAATTATAGGAGTGATGTAAGTGTTAAATGAGTTAGCTTTTTCAAAGTAAATAACATTTAATATATGTTCCCAACAAGCGTTATTTCTTTTTGCTCTTTATTCTACCCTAGCATTATGCATTCGCCTGATTTTATTGGATATTATTTCAATAAAAGTAACCCTTTAAAAATACATAAAGCATGGGAAAAGCAATAAACTAATATAAATATAATTAATACAATTTTCTGCATAACTGCAGAAAAAACAATATAATATGAGGCTTTCAGAGAAGAATTACTATTTTCCTCTTGTGACCTTGAGCTAGGGACAAAAACAAAAGAGAACATATCATGCAGCTCGGTACCCTTTAGATTTAGTGCACAGAGAACTAATCCATCTGTTTATGGTTCCTTTTTTTGTCCCCTGATCACACTTAGTTAAAAGACACATGCTTCAACCTTCAAGATAAATTATCCTTTCAATTCTTAATGGTTGTAAGTGATAAAATCTAAGAGCAAATCAGTGCGTGCATTAAAACTGGTGACATCTATGCCTTTGACTTGCTGAATGATTATCAAGATATTTAAAGGTTAAATGGTTATTTATACATAGATGAAGTTCACGAATACACTCATCGTTGCTCTCAACATTTGAGTGCCATATATGAATAAGTGGGTAGATGAGGCAGAAGAATGGTTCAAATGAGAAATAAAAATTAATAAATGTACAAGGCTCAAAGATTTGATGTCTACATTCAATGTAGTAGTCATCTTAACAAAAATAGAAAATTTGGAGAGGGGAAACTGATTTTATGAAAGATATTTCCTCTGTAAATAGCATTTTAGTGCACATCTGGGAGAAGTCCCAGAGGCAACCTCAATAAACATGCATTGGAACATTTTTCTAAGAAAGAACTCAAGCTGTGTTTTAGTAATTTAATTTTATGCCCCTTATTTCAACACAACAGTAAAAATATTCACTGTTTAAGATTGCTATAACTGTTCTCAGAACCTATGTTTTGGAACTCTTTTAGGTTATATGATAATAATTCAGTGTTCATGAGAGCACATTAGCTAGGATGGCTATAGACAAAATAAAAATTACTTTTTTTTTTTTTTGGCAAATGTTCCCATACAGGCTGGGTTGAGTCTTCTATTCCCACCAATGAGGTCAACAAACAGATAAGAAACATAGTGAGGTGGTAAGATTTCAATAAAACATTTCACAAGCTTTGTTTTAAGCCATATATAAATCTATTGCTAGGCATTTTTCTGAGTAAAAACATGTGTGTGTGTGTGTGTGTGTGTGTGTGTACACACATATACATATACATATACATATACATATATATATATATCAGAGGATTGACCTAAAATCACTGCCAGACAGAAAAATTCCACCTTAACTGTGAAAATTCTGAAAAGAAACGTGGTTTTTCAGAGGACTGAACATGGGGGAACAAGTTAAAAGTAAGCACAGTTCTTGGGCTTAAGCTTTGCAAGTCATCATGGCTGGGCAAGAAAATGGTGCAAGAAAAGACATCTGTTTCCATATTAACTGGTAATGGGAATAAGAGACAAAGAGGGAAGTTTAGGGTTTTACAGGAAAAGATGGCAAAAAAATAATGAAAATACCAGAGTTGGCATAACACCTCTTCCAAATAGCAAAAATAAGCACAAGAAAGAAAATTACAACGAATGATTTAACGTTCGTATCAGTTAGGGTTCTCTAGAGAAACAGAACCAATGAGATACCAATAGATGATTGATAGACGGATAGATGAAGAGATTTATTATGAGAATTAGCTCACACAATTATGGAAGCTGACTTTTGCTTTCTCCAAGCTAGAGAAGCAGAAAAGCAGGTACTATAATTCAGTCTGAGTATGAAGGCCTGAGAACCAGGGGAGCCACTGATGTAACTCCTAGTCCAAAGCCAAACACCTAAGAAACTGGGGGGACATTGGTGTACCTCCTACGGTCCAAAGGCCCGAGAATCAGGAGCCCTGATGTAAGAGAGCAGGAAAAGATGGATGTCCCAGCTGAAGAAGAGATAGCGAGAATTTATCCTTCTCCACCTTCTTGTATTTGAGCCTTCAACAGATTGGATGATGACTCTCAATACTGTTAAGTATGACTCTTCTTTACTCAGTCTACTAACTCTTTAGAAACATCTTCACAAACACACCCATAAATAATATTTCACCAGGTCTCTGGGCTTCTCTTAGCCAAGTCAAGTTGGCTCATAAAATTAACCATTAACAATATTAATTTAAAATCCCAAAGAAATGTTTATTCAACAACTTTAAGCTTATTCAACAACTTTAAGAAAGTGATACATCACGAACAACTGGCATTTATTCCAGTAACACAAGCTTGGTTTAATATCTGAAAATCTATTAAGCCAACATGCCATTAATGTATCTAAGGAGAAAAATCATATGATTATCTCTAAAGATGATGAAGTCTTTGACAAAATTAAATACTTGCTCCTCATAAAAATATAGCTAGGAAGATACAAATTGATACATATTTCCTTAACAAGATAAAAGCAAAAAAAATTAGTTATAAAACCAGTATTTTACTTAACAGGGAAAAAGAGATATTACCACTAAGATCAGAAACAAAGATGCCAACTAAGACTTTAGTATTTAAAACTGTAATGGTAATATAGAAATCTAGAAAAATGGAATCTAGAAAAATGGTACAGATGAACCTATTTGTAGGGCAGGAATAGAAAAGTAGACATAGAGAAAGGACATGAGGACACAGCGGGGAAAGGGGAGGGTGGGACAAACTAGGAGATTAGGTTTGACATAAATACACTATCATGTGTAAAACAGACAGCTAGTGGGAACCTGCTGTATAACACAGGGAGCTTAGTTCGTGCTCTGTGACAACCTAGATGGGTGGGATGGGGGGGTGGGAGGGAGGTCCAAAAGGGAGGGGATATAGGTATACGAAAAAATAAATAAATAAATTTAAAAAACTGTATTGGAAATATCTGCCAAACCAATTAGAAACAATAAATAAATTAGTGCCGCAAATTATAAAATAGGAAGTACAACTCTATTTGTACATGATAGGATAGTATTCTTGGAAAGCTCAAAGAATCAATAATACATTTGTCTCAAAAATAAAATAATTTACTAGAGTAGGAGAATAACATGAACATACAGAAATCAAAAGCCTTCTGACTCATAAACAACAACCAGTTCAAAGACATAATGGGAGAAAAAAAACTCTATTAATTATAGCACACTAAAGATGAGAAAACTTAGAAATATATGTAAAGAGAAATATGCAAACTGTATATGAAGAAAACTTTAAAATACTTCTGAAAGACACAAATTAGGCTTGAACAAAGAAAACAAAATATATTATTCTTTAACAGAATAACTCAGCATCATAAAGGTGACTCCTCTCTAAGTAATTTTATGAATTTAACACAATCATGATAAACATGCCTACAAACTTTCATGGATCTAGACAAGCTGATTACAACTGTGTAATAATAACTAATATAATTAGAAACATGGGGGCAAGACATACACAATGTTAAACATTCTCTAAAGCCATGCTCCTCAAAGTAGTGTGGTGTTGGTGCATAAATATAAAAATAGACCAATGAAATAGAATAGAATGTCCAAAAACAGAGCTAGTTATTAAGGGTCATTTGATATATTATAAATATTACACCTGACATTACTAGGGCATAAATTTACTTCTTAATAAATGGTGTTTAGGTAACTATTGTACAGTCAGTTGGAGAAAGATATAAAATATTAACTAGTTTAGAAAAGAGAGTTAGAAAACAGAGTTAGAATATTAGAAAGAAGGAAGATTAGAATGAGCTCTTTCATGCTGCATTGTGACATTAAAAACCTATTTATACACATATACACAGTTTTATATTCACTATTTGTGTATATACACATACACATACTCATATACACATAAATATGGGCACCTTGCTACCATGCAAAACAACAAAAAAAAGCAGGGAAATGCACATAAAATAATGATAGCATGTCAATGAGACAATGAAACCAACTTGAAGGACCTCCTAATAGTCAAAGCGTAGAAAATTTCAGCATCAAAAGAAAAAATAATTGTAACAACTTTTCTGAAAAAACAAGAATCTATAAATGCATACTGTTAGAAATGAGTAGGAGAAAAGGGAAAGATCTCTCTTACCATTTAATGCTACAATGATTTCATATGAGCAGATAATTGAAAGGACCCACAAGACTTTGGAGAGCATATTCACAAGATCTTTATAAAGTCAAAGGATACAGAAAGAGTGTGCAGGCAAGAATCAATAGCCTGAGAGACCCCAGGCACAGTTGCCCAGAATTATTCTTATTCACACATGATATATTCATCTCTGGAGTATAAACCTTTATAACCTGTTTGAGGCATCTTGGTTTTAGAAGAGCTTCCCAAATGTTCCCAGTGGGATCTTTTATGCCCTTATATAGTTATAAAGCCACGCCAAGCCATGTAACATGTTACACCATGTGTAAGTGATCAATATGCAAACTGGCTTGATGACCACTGGAAAGTTTCAAACTTTAAATAGCACATTATAAATCATTAGTTAGCACTCTCAATGTTCCCTTAGCCAAGAATCAGTTTGAAACTTCCAGGCATACCTGGAGATAAGCACTGAGCTGTCTTAGACCAGCTGAAAATAATTTATACAGAAAACTGATATAAAGAAGGAATGATAAAGTTAAAAATAACACCACTTAGCAACTATCATAATAATAGAATCAGACAAAATCATGAGTGGGAGCTAGCCTCATGGGTAAAAGTTTAATGAGGAGCAGGATATTTACATATTCTCAAAGTAGTTCCCGCCAAAGTACTTTTTTTTTTAACAAGGAGGAACTAGCAATTTTACAGTGGCTGAACCTAGCTGATATCACCTTAGGCAAATCATCAAAGTTAACATCATCAGTAATGGGACAAGGTGACAGCATGTGCCCCCTTATCAGTCACTGAGAAGGACATGCATCACTTCTATGATACTGCTGTCAAAAATGCATCATTTGAATGGAATTGTTAGCAAGTGTGAATCAAAACGAAATTGAGGGACGGCCTACAAAATAACTGGTCTGTAATTTTTAAAATAATGTCAAGCTCATGAAATCTAAAAAAAAGGCTAATGAATTCTTATCGAATAAAGGAGACTTAAAGAAACACAGCAAACTAACATAGATTGTTTGAACTGGAACCAGCACTGGGAAAAAATAGCTAATAAATACATTAATAGAGAAATCAATGAAATTTGAATATGTACAACTGAGTTAAAAAATTACTGTACCAATGTTCTAATTAATGATTTTGATAATTGTACCATGGTTACAGATTCTTAGGAGATGTATTCTGAAACATTTAAGGGTAAAGGTGTAGAATGTTAGCAGCACGATATTAAATCTCTATCTATCTATATATCTATCTACCTATCTATCTGATACATCCATGACCCATGCTCACCCACATAATTGAATTAAAACATAGTACTATGTGTGCCCTCAAGTACTGATTTTCTGGCTCAAAATTAAGCAATAGTGAAAATATTCAGAGAGTTAAATGAATGATATTTAGTATGACTTTTCAGTTTAATCACACAAGATAAAATAACAGTGCTAAGCACTGACTTTTTAAAGTCTTATGAGTTACAGTAATAATAGTTTAGGTAGCCCTGACCATTTCATTACTGTAAGTAACATTAGATGATGGGAATGCAGAGAAATGACCATGGTTCTCATCTTTTAAAGAGGACTGGAACATATGCGAAATCAGATTATTCAGTTTAGCCCAACTAATTGAAAAAAATGTTCAACTGCTAACTGAATTGTGTTGATAGTGTTGGCTAATTTTAGGGCTTTAAAAATGAAATATATTAATTACATAAAGATATATTTGCTATGAACTATTATTGATAAATCAATCCAAATTCCTTTTAAAGTGAACTATTTAAAATCTCATTTTATGAGAGGAAAATGAGTCTTAGAGATTTTAGAGATCACCGCACTAGCCATAAAAAAATCAGGGAACAACATTTTGTCTGGTTCCAGTACCAATGCTTTTAATCACTGTTCTATACTTTTTTATTTCCAATGATGCTGTGACTGTCATGGACTTGGATGTTAAGAGACCTAGCAGCTCCCGCTTTCTCTCTGGGGATCCTGCTGCTATGCTGCAAATAAACATAGCTACACTATTAAATGGAAGAGCACCAAGGTGTCAGACACGCAAATAAAGTCTTCAAGGACCTTCCAGCCCAGCTCAGCAAAATGAGGAACAGAGTCAAGTAAAAAAAGAAATTATTGCGTTTATCTAAAAGAACTAAAGATTAATGTATTTTACTAATCAAATTGAATCTGTACTCCCATTTTTCAATTTTCCAAAATAGGAATATTGGTTGAATTAGGTAATATAACAGCTTAAATGATAGGTTTATGGAAATTACATGCATGTGGGGAGAGAGTGAGAGCAAGAGTGAGAGAGACTTTCAAATCGCAGTGCTAGTAAATAAGAATTTAGATTAAGAAAAAATTGAAGAATGGATGATATCCCTTCTTATGCATAACTTCTAGTTAAGTCAGTAATTTTTGGCCATGACATAGGTCTAAGAATAATTTTATCAAAGTCTATTTGAGATATAAGAAATAGAAGACACTGAACAAGATAGCATCAGAAAACTGTTTTCTGCTCATGCTTCACATATCACACTAATCTCTAGGACAGAGATCTTAAGATGATTGTCCTTTCTCATCGTTTAACAATAGGGGCTCACACCCAAGACACAGGGGCCAACTGAGGATAGAATATATCCGATCATCTCCATCCTTCTTATTTGTATATTTTTTGCCTTACAAAATTTTTTATGCCAGACAAACTATTTATCCTCAACTAAAATGAAAAACCAAACCAAACAAGACAAAAACAAACAAGAAAAAAAAAAAACTTCCGTGCATTTGAATGTGGGTTGAAAACTGATATTCTGAGAGAGACAGAGGGAGAGGGAGAGAGAGAGAGTGTGTGTGTGTGTGTGTGTGTGTGTGTGTGTGTGTGTGTGTGTGTTTATGCCTATGTCTGGGATATTACTCATCTTATTTAGTAGTACCTTTTTTCTCCCTAAGGATTTTATAAATACATGACAATATCAGCTATAGATGAAGACAGTTTATTTTTTCCTTTCATTCTTAACTGAATTTCCTTTTTGCACATTTTAGTAATGGCTACATTGTTTAAGTAAATTGTAAGAGTCTACATCCTTTTGTCTGTAGAAGCTGGAGAACCAGTCAGTCAAAAAAATACCCTGTTAAGTATAATACTTTATATAAAGAATTACAAAGTAATTTTTGTTTATTTAGCATCCTTTTTGGCTGTTTGTCTTTGAAGGAGGAGTAAGTACAGCGGGGTTGGTACAGAAGATTAGATGTATAGGGAATTAAGGGTGGTTTGGTTCGTTTGTGTGTTTATGGGAATTAAAAATGACACTTTATGGCATTTAATGCATTTCCTATTTCTTTGTATTAAGCTTGTTATGCATAGAAAATTTCTAAAAATTAAAATAATAATCAACATAAAGTAATATTCTTCTGTACTCTTGATTTATAGAAAGAAGATAAACATATATTGGATACCATCCATATATATATATTTATTTCTGTCCCTTATGAATCAAACCAACATATTAAACATTTCATATTCTCATTATAAAACTGGCAATAATAGCTTCAAAATTATTAAGAAAATATAAATATGCTGAAAGTTTTACATTTGCCTTGAATAATCAGAAATGAAATTATTTTACGATTCGGATTGAGGAGGATTTTTTGTTGCTCTTTCTTGTTATATTTTTATTATATAATTGTAATGATTTTAAAAGGTGACGTCTCCCTTCATTTTTAGCTGTAAAATTAAAATCTAATAAAATATATTTAGGAGAGTGTTTTCTATTTTTATTTGCAAATTTGGGATGATAGCATAAACATCAATTTTTTATTGAGAATTTAGGTAATTTTGTACATTCTGCAAATTTAATTAAAGCAATATTTCCAAGTATTAATAGAAAGTGTAATAACTTGGGATGATTTAAGTACCACTTGATAGCTCAAACTACTCATAAAAGAGTACTTTGGAATATTTCCAAAAAATGTATATCTTATAATATTAAATAATATAACCTGAAATTTTTCAGCCCTTCTCAGTCTTTGAATAAGATCTGAGTAAAATACATATGTTTAGAACTTTCAAAATGGCAAATGATGCTCAAAATTTTCTTGGTTTTAAGTTTTTGTTTAAAAGTTGTGCCATATATTTAACCAATTGGAAAATGTTCAATAAATGTAAAAATACTTTCAACAAGTAATGTGAATATAAGGATTTTCGTGAAAAATACTATGTAATCAGGCAATATAAGTCAGCTATTGAGGAATATGATTAAAATATTAATTGTTTTTATCTAGTGACTGATTAGTCAGAAAACAAAAAGAAAAATATTTTGAAATCACAAGTCATTTTAGAGAAAAGATTCTGATAATTCATCCAGTGGAAGTTACACTGAATTTTATTACAGAATTACCATGCTATCTGGAAGAAATGTGAATTGGCTTTGAATGGTCTGAATTTGGTATGTAAAAATGATGAAATATGAAACCATATGAAGTGATTACCTCAAAATGAATTAAAACAAGACTCACATAGGAAGGAGGGAAATTACAGATTCCTTTTTTCCAGCTTTGGAATAATAATTTTTTCTCAATTATATTGAGATATAATTGACATATAACATTGTGTAAGTTTAAGGTGTGTAATGTGTTGATTTGATGCACATACATTGCAATATGATGACGACTTTAGCATTAGCTAGTACTTTCATCACCTCACATAATTATCATTTCATTTTTGTGGTGAGAATTTTTAAGATCTACTCTCTTAGCAATAGAAAAGTATAAATTCTATTAAAGTTGGTTTATAAGATAAGTATAGGAACTGTGCTTATTGTTTTTAAAAGCAATAAAGGCTGTCATATTCATAAAAATCACATTCATCATAGTATAATTTTAAATCATGATTGTTCTAATTGAATTATGAGAATATTTGTAAAGCTATATCAACTTTATTGTAAAGTTTTACTTATGTGATATTTTAAAAAATCTAATGACATGAAATATTTACTAAATATTTTTATCCATTAATAACTTTAATACAAAAATTTAATACTTTAATTTAATATTAAATACAAATGTTTTTAATATTAAATACTTTAATAAAGTAATTTGATTAATTACTTTAATCAAATTGATTTATTAAGTACATATTTTAAAAATTTACATGTATGCATATACACACATACAGAAATGTACTACATATAATGTCGCAACACGTGCATTATTCTGTACTTAAAGCTTTAAACCAGTAATACATTTATGTATATGTATGTATATATGATTTTTTTCAAGTCATATTTTAACCTACTTATATTAAAGATATTGATGCTTAGCAGCTTTAGGTATTCGATAGCAGATATAGAATATATCCACTAACATAGAAGGTTTCATTGGATAGTGCTAATTTTGATATTCCTTTTTTGCTGGGCAAGCATTTACACTGAGTAATTACTAAGACAAAAAATACTTGAAGAATCATCTTTGTTCAAGAATTTGTGCCCATGTATGAGCATTTCACCAGGACACATACCAAAAGTAGAATTATAGATTTATAAAAGATTGATATTTGAAATTTTGAATAATAAATATCAGCAGGTTGCCTTTCAAAGAGGCTATACAACCAAAAGTATATGAGATCATCCATTTAACCATAACTTTTCTGATATTTGAGTTTTAAAATATTTTCATGTATTAAATCTGATGCTCATGTAGTGTAGTTTGTAAAATGCTTTCCACACTTAGCTTCTGCAATCAATACTCTCCCTGATTCTCTTCCTACTTACCTATATATTCCCCTTGTTTTCTACAGTGCCCCTTTCTTCTGAATGTCTTTAAAATGGGATGTTTACCTCAAGATTTTATCCATGGTGCTATTGTTTTACTACTCTGCACTCTGCATCGTGTCAATATCTTTAGGTATATAAAATCCTTTTTTTCCCCCCAAGTTTCTACTGCTATCTCTAAATATCTCCTAATGGACAGTCCCAGACTAGAACGCATGCTCCACTTTAACGGGGGAAAGATTGTCTTTTTTCTCATCTTTCTCCTCAAAGCCTATCACTGTATCTGGTACATTGTAGCCTCAAAATATACAGCATATGATGGTTGACTAAATGAATAAACAGTGGAAGATAGAAAATTGAATAAGAATAATCTTAAAAATCTATACTTGTTCACTGGTTTATCAAAATAGGTATTAATCTTCATCCTTTGCCATTATCCTGATTTGATCAATTTCATACTGTAATGATTTTCTTCCTATAGTAAGAAGGAAGAAAATCACTTTTTCCTTCTTCTCTTCTTCTCTCTCTTCTCATCACACCAAATCTCCTTGCAATTTTATTGCCCCTGTACTTTCTAGGCTTGTTTTGAACATATATTTTGGGTATATAATATTTAGGTCAGATAAATAAGAGTAGGGTGAAATTTGACTTTTAACTGAGGCTAATCAGACTTAACATTTTGCCACTGATGCATAACAAAGTTTGCAGTATTTCATATAGTGTGCTCTTAAAAACTGAAAACTTCAAATTTACGTTATAAAAGACTTGTAGTAACAAAAGCAGGAATTCTCCCATTTGCTTTTCTATATTTGAATTTAAAAAGAATAAAATCTTCTAAGTAATAAGAGAAGTTTTTAAGATGTCACTAAGATTAAAGATTTTATAATAGGAAAATTATACTGTATTATCAAGGGGGTCCCAATCTAGGTACATGACCCTTCAAAAACAGAGAGATGTGGCAGAAGTTAGTGAGATGCATAGAAGGCAAAATCAGAGTGATTCCAAGTGTGAGAACTCAGCATACAATAATGGGCCCTAAGATGAAGGGGACATTGTAGAAAGAACAGACAGAGGCCTCAAGGAGCTAGGAGTGGCCCTCAGCTGACATTTAATAAGGAAACAAGGACCTCAGCCCTACAACCACAAGGAGAAGATTCTGCTAACAATCTGAGTGAGTTTCGGATTGGGTTCAATCTCAAAGCTCCCAGAAGAAAAAAAAAAAAAAAAACAAAAAAAAACAAGCCCTGCTAACATCTTGATTTTAGTTTAGTGAGACACATGCTAGACTTCTGACCTACAGAAATGAAGATAATAAATGTGGGTTTTTTTAAGCCACTAAATTTGGTAACTTGTTATTGCAACGATAGAATGCTAATACAGTTACACAAGACCAAAGGCAGAATGAAGCAAGCACCTCTTTTATCCAGTTCAAGAACTAGAAACAGAATGACTTGGAAGGACTAAATGATAGGCAGTATTCCAGACACATTTCTATTACAACCCACAGGATGGATTGATAAAGTATATCTCAGAGCTTCTGGACACAGATCTGCTTAAGTTTCAGAGCATTAGACCCAAGCATTGTTGGTGCTTATGCCAGGATTAGTTGAAACAACATTTTGTTCTAAAATTTTCTGGACTTTCTTCACAATTTTCAGTAATTGGTACGCCAAGAAAGTCAGATAATAAAAACAACTGCATATTAGCAGGGAACTTAGTGCATCGCCAAGGAGGTAAAGTCTGAAAATGAGTCTAGTTAATGCTGGGAAGAAAACACTTTGAATGTGTGAACTCTCCTTTCAGAGTCTGATATTAAGAAACTGTTCCGTATGTTGATGTATTTGTTTATTAATTTTGCAAAAAAATCTTATCAAGTATGGAATAGTGCTCATGAGATAATTAAATATAAATATATGGTCAGGAAAAGTCAGCTATAAGATGTAAATAAGGAGCAATTCAAATAATGAAATGTGTGATTAATGAAATCATCTTTTATATGAGGAGAGTTATCAAAAGATCATAAGGCATTTATGAGGAATGCAATTGCTCAGTCAACAGAAAGAAATCAAGCACTTATCCCTCCCTACAAAGAGCTATGAAGAAATCTTGAGGGCTTCAAATTTTATTGGAATTTTAATAAAAATGATTCCCTTATATTCCTTTGATTTATTTCCTGGTATAATGTTATGAATTCTAATTTATTGTTCATTTACCTTTGGATTTACACTATACATCATATATTCTGAAGTTTGTAAACCAACAATACATTGTTGTTATGCAATGTTTATAAACCCTGTATTCTCTAAATTGGTCATGGTTTCCTTGCTTCTAATTATTTGTTAATAATCATCACCCAAACCTAGGAGACACTTGTATATAGGGTAATCTAGATAGGCAGAATACTTCTCTTCAAAGACTTATTTCACAGTTCACAATTCTTCCTGAACTCTTAAAGTAAATAGGAGCAAATATACAATATAATATAAAGCTACAGCTACAGGTCATTTTAACTTAGAACAACCTGTACATATTTTGAAAAATTAAAATCAACATGTGTATGTACCTTAAAACTTAAGACACAATTATATGAATAAGAACACTATAAAAAAGGATAGAGTGATGAAATTTTCTGGAAATAAGAAACACTGTTTCATTATAAATTGGAGAGATCAGGTATCTGAATGCTACCTGATTAGAATAAGGGTTGGGCAGTAGAGTGTTACAATGATTAAGGCAATGTCTATCAGTTGTAGCATGAGCATGTGAAACTACAAAGACAGCAATTCACATGTACATTTACATGATGTGGTATGAATAAACAGGAACATTCAAAAGAAGAAAGCAAATTCAATGTAAGAGATAGGAAAAAAAAAAAAAAAAAACACCCAGCAGAAAAAAATGAGATAATTATTTCTGATTAGATGTAAAAATTCCTAAAGATAAGTACTTGTTTGATTTCTATTTATATTATTATAATGATTTAAACATAATTGAGTTACAATGACTAAATATACGCAGCAATTAATAGTATGCTCGCATATGGCATTACACATTTATTACCTTAGATATGTTTGTGCCTATGGAGTACTCTTGTTTTAGCAAATTATAAAGATGACTTAATTTCCAGATTCCAAAGTTTAATATATATTATTTGTGACATATCTCTGCATAGGGAAACAATAAAAGAAGAGATAACTGATGATTCAAACATAGTTGTTATGATATTATATATTGTATTCTCTAGATTTAGTAACTGTTGCCTAAGAAAATTATTTTTATATAGGAGATATAACTTTGTTTTCTTCCCTAGAGTAATAAAGTATGTAATCTTAGCAAAGCAAAGCATGGAGAGTAGAGGTAGAGATAGTCATGGTTGAAGCTGTGATCTAGGGAAACAGGAGATAATCTAAATAGGTATAAAGGAGGAGAGAGTCTTAACACACACTCTCACGACAAGGAGACTATAGGCTAGGTGTATGATCTGATAACATAATATACATAATATATAATTTATATTATTTGATTGGTGTATTAAGAATAAAGAAGTTGGATATCTGAAGAGAAAGTGAAAAGTGGCATACTTGCATAAATCTATGACTCCAAAAATTATTTTTTCTAGTCCCTTGGTAATTCAATGCACCATGAAATTTGAGGTGAAATTCAGCAATGATAAGGAAAAACAAGAAAAAATAGGAAGATTTTATATGCTTTAGTTATAGTTATATTTTATAGGTATCTTGGAAACAGTATAAAGCATGTTTTAATATGAGAAATCAAATTGCAAACTGTTAAATTTACTTAATGGCAATTAAGTGGCAAAAGTAGTCCAACAACAAAATATAAGTTCTATATAACACTAAGTTCTCAATTAACGGAGATGTGGAATGGTCTGTATGTGCGATATCCAACTATTGTTGCATACTTGTTGAACCCCATATTAAACTAGTTAAAAACTGAAAGCATTATATTTAATAATTTTACAGAAAGAGAACCAGCTGCAGTTCTTTCATAAAAGGTATCTAATGGGTTTGTACCTCAGTACAGTTGGAAGACTTGATCATCATTTACTGATGATTACTATGGCCCTGAAGCAGTGCTTTATCAAAGATGGTTAATAGAGAGGATAACATTCCTCGCTGCTGGCAAGCGTTCTCGAAGAACCTTCATTGGTAGAGATGAGTAACATAGTGAATATTAGTCTATTGTTTTTATCCGAGAGGGCAGCAGAGACGAATGGCTTTGCCTCTAACCCTTCATTCAGGCATAACACAGAATCACTCCCTGAAGACTGTAGGCTTAAGTAGTCATCATCATCGAAATTTTCTTAGCTTGGTTCAATGAACATTGGGCACAAGAGATTTTTGCAAAAGTGATAACCTTTTGGGTAATAGCACTACTAACATATTTGTATTATTTTTTTCATAGTTTGTATCTGAGACTTTGCAAAATATGCACAACACACATGGATACACCCATATACACAAACACATGTTAAAAGTAGATGACATTATTCTCAGTGCAAAATTTTCATACTATTATACTTAATTTCTAAAAAGTAAAAGAGAAAAGCCCTTCCCAGAAGGAAGATGTCTTAGCTGTCTCAAAGTCAATACCTATACCTACTCTTCTTTCCCCCCCCTGGGCACACAGAAACAACTTTACCTGTTTTTATCAAAAATAAACATGTTTATCTAGTCTTGACTCCATATCCATCCAACTTCAAAGAACTTTACATTTACTATCTCTCTCTTTATAAGAAGGGTATATTTATAGATGTAGGATTTCTGGAGAAAGGAATATACATTTACAAATACTTTGAGTGTAATTATCAACTGCCTTCTAAAAGGTTGCCTCATTTTATGATCCCAAAAATAACCACGACAGTTTCCTTTTAGGCCGTATCTTTAATGTTAAAATAAATATTATTGACTTTTTAAAAATGTGTGATTATGTGGAAAATGTCAACTACTTGCCATTCTGTTACATTTATCTTACTACAATGGTTCAAACAATTGTTCATACTTCTCCGTGAATTGCTTTTTTATATATATATTTTTAAACTTATTTATTTCAAAAAGGGCTTCAGGTAAGAGTCTTTACAATCAAATATATATATATACACACATATATGCATATATGTATATATATATGTATACACACACACGCACACACACACACACGATATTCTTTAAATTTACCAAAGAAGAATCCAATCTTGAATTTATTTCTATTAACCTCCAAACAATATTTTAAGATCTTGGAAATAAGAATTAACCCTTTGTACCTTACTTTTCTCCTCTATAAAAGATTAAATGAATTAACATATTCAACCCACTTAGAATAAAGATTGGCAGAACAGAAGCACTTAATAAATGTTAATAATAAAATACTAAATATTTTATCATTACCTAAAAAGCAGTTAAATAATTTTTTTCTTCTTTGGCTCAGTTCTTTGAAAATATTTCTTTTTTTAAATTTTAAGTTGGCACTGACTCTTTTTCCCTAAAACAATATTTATTTTTAAAAATATGGACCAATTTGTTAATATTTTATTTAATTTAATGGTATCTAGAATTTGAGCCTTCAAAGACTTTATCATCACAGCTATGTAAGTGTTCCCTCTTATTTTTCTATTATATTAAAAGTTGATTTATTTTCTAGTGAATATTTACACTTCTTTTTGTCTAGACTACGTATTTATGAAAAAAGTATGAAATATGAGTCTACTTGCTTCTTTATATTGTTATCCAGGTGTCCCAAGACCTTTTAGATCTTAAGACAAAGATTTTGATAGCATATTAATTGATAGAATTTTCTTTATTTTTTATAAAAATGACATAATTGTAAAATGACTTTGTAGCAGATGCTTGAAATCCCAGTTGAATTTAATACCAAATTAGAGCATTACAACTTGGATTTTGTTGTAACCAGTAAAATAGGCAATATCTGAAACATTAAACCAATTTTTTCTGTTTTCTAACTTAAAGTCCTCCCCTTAAAGTGTGTGTAAGGAATTCCAAACTGCATGCCACAAGAAAAGATGTCACTACACAGAATAGATGACAAATTATTTGAATATGATCTTTTTACTTTGAAGATAAGCTTCTGAAAACTCATGGCAGAGACAACAGTTTGAGACCAAATGATTTTCTCAAAACCATAGTCATGGGAAACTTACCAAATCTACAGAACATAAAAGTGATGGGAGAAGGCTTCCCCCGTGGCACAGTGGTTGGGAATCCGTCTGCCAATTCAGGGGACACAAGTTCGAGCCCTGGTCTGGGAAGATCCCACATGCCGTGGAGCAACTGGGCCCATGCACCACAACTACTGAGCCTGCGCTCTGGAACCCATGAGCCACAACTACTGAAGCCCATGCGCCTAAAGCCTGTGCTCCGCAACAAGAGAGGCCACCACAATGAGAAGCCCACGCACTGCAAAGAAGAGTGGCCCCCACTCGCTGCAACTAGAGAGGGCCTGCATGCAGCAACAAAGACCCAATGCAGCCAAAAGTAAAATAAAAATAAAATAAATATATTTAAAAAAAAAGTAATTGGAGATGGAAAGTGTCAAAAAAGCAAAGGAAAAGATAAAACATGAAAAAAGGGAAGGTAATTAATTTTAATAATTTTGATTTTTGATAATATTGTAGTTTTATTTTTGGCAATAAACATATAATTATTTATTTACGGTTAAATGGTTATACACATAAGTATTATACATCTTAATATATAGGAGATATTTTGAAATTTTCCACACCTATAAGTAAATCTCTGTCCATGTCAATTATATCTCAATGTGTAATGTAAGGAAAAGAAATGTTGTATAGTTCTATATTCTTAATATATATTTATTAATCTTCCACCCTTGACAAACATGTAACTATGTTTAAATTTTTAAAAATTAAGTTAAAACATTTTACCAGTTTTATGTCATTTTGTGTTTCTTTGACTATTTGTGTTATTTAAATATTTTTCTTTTTTACCTTCTGTGAAAGTATTTTTAATAAAGTATAGTTGATCTACAATATTATATCATTTTCAGGTGTACAGTATTCAGTATTTTTATCGATTGTAATCCATTTAAAGTTATTACAAAATAATGGCTATATTTCTCTCTGCTGTACGATATATGCTTGTGGCTTATTTATTTTATACATAGTAGTTCGTGTCTATTAGTTTAGTACCTCACTCTCACCTCACTCCCTTCCCTCTTACCACTGTTAAACACTAGTTTGATCTCTGTATCTGTGAGTCTGTTTCTGTTTTGTTACATATATTTGTTTTATTTTTAAGTTTCCCCATATAAGTGATAACAGAGTATATATCTTTCTCTGTCTGAATTATTTCACTAAGAAAAATACACTTTAGGTCTGTCCATGTTGTTGCAAATGGCAGAATTTCACTCTTTTCTATGGCTGAGTAATATTCCATTATATATCCAGGAATTAGGAGATTTTTTTTAGATGCAAAAATGGACAAAAAAAAAAAAAAAAAAAATGGACAGACGTATTAAAATATTGTTTCATGTAATGAGAAGTTTGCATATAGCACTTCTGCTGCATGCCAAAATGCCATGGTGTCTGCAGGAAAAGTACTACTGTGATTGCTTTAGTTGGGAAAAGAACCAGCTGCCTTTCTCATGAAATATTATTTTTAATTTAAAGAATTACTGACAGAAGAAAACACTTATTATTCAGAATTGGGTATTATACAATAATTTTCTTCCAAATAAATGGTTACTTTAAGGAAAACAAATGATGATGGTAGGTTTTTGCCAAGGTAAAACTTGAGTTGAAAAATTTTGAAAAACTGCTACAATGAACTTAAGAGCTCTGGATACTTAAGGACTATACTGACAAAACTGATGGTAATGTTAATTAATGGGTTTTTTTGATTATTTACCATAAAATATATCAACTTTGGCAGATCTACATAACTGCAAGAACTAATATTTTCCAACTGACAAAAATACAATGTTACAAAATCACACATGAGTAAAAGATCAATTCAAGGTGCAAAACAGACCAATGGATTATAATATAACAGATTACAAAATTGTCATTGATATGGCTTCTGATTTCATTTTGCAACTAACTTTTAAGGAAATATCACTTATCAAATTATGGTGTAGTATACAAGAAGAATGTCACAACTATCTGAAAACTAATAAATGTGCCTCCCTTTTCTAAGTGCATTTTTGAGTGAGGCCAGGTTTTCTTCATACACAAAACAACATATTCCAACAGACTGAATACAGAAGCAGATTTGAGAATCCTGCTGTGTTCTAATAAACTAGGTATTAAAGAGATTTGAAGCATTGTAAAAGATTGCCACCTTAATCATTAATTTTTGTTTTGGAAAATATAGGATTTTTATAAAAAATAAGATATTTCCATTTCCATTAATAATTTCTTTTGCTATTTTAAATGAATTATGAAACATCTGTTTTTTAAGTGTTATCTTCTAATATGATACATCTTGATAGATATGAGCCAAATAAACAAAAGCTATTTGGGGTCCACACCAATTATTGTGTAAAAGTGTCCTGAGATCCAAAAGTATGACAAAAACCACCCAAATAAATAACTAAATTATGGTGAAGAGGAACCACATTATTCTGAATGGCCAGTTCACTGCAAAGTTGAAAAGATCTAGTACAAAACTACCTCAGTACAAAACTTTGCTCTGCAGCTTACCTTGGACAGTTAGTTTAGTGACAGTAATAATGCCTAATCTCAAGTTGCTATACGGAGTATGCCAGGCATATATATATGAGTGCTTTTTAAAAAGAAAACTAATTAGCTGTTATTGTTATGCATATTGTTTGCAACTGTTTTTCTGTTATTGGGTATGGTCTCTACTCATCCTGAATCACATGACTTGAGTTTGGTATGGGGGTTACATAAAAACTTTGAGAAAAGAGGAAGGAAATAACAGATTTGTCAATTAAAAGTGAGAACTACATATTTAAGTTAGTATATAAGAGTTCTGAAACTCTAAATGAGACTAAACACATTTCTTCCACTGACCCATTTTTAATCATTTAAAATTCTATAACTTTTTCCTCCAAATGTTATCTAAACTTTATCCCTGAGCTTGGGTATGAAATAACACCTTGTCTTAATAGACAAAAACAATGGCATGTTAAAACTTGTCTCTAAAGTCACAGCATAACAGAACACTTTACAGGAAATAATAACTCTTCTGTGGTTGTAGACTAAAAAAGAAAATTCTGAAGGTAATTCATATAAAAGACTCTACTGGTTATCTAACTGCCAGCTTCAGATACTGCTATTAATTTGTAATTGCACGTCAGTTAGTAAGGAATAAAACCAAAGAACAGAATTCTATCACATGGATTTGTATGCTTCCCAATTCAATGATGGTTTAGTTCAAGCTGGCAACTGTAACAAACAAGCCTCAAAACGTATAATCAATCAAAAATGATAAAAGTTTATCACTCACTCAAATGAAGTCCAAAATTGGTGTTCTGTATCTGTGACTGTCCCTCCTGCAAGCAATCATTTGAGCGTCCAGCTGCCTTGATTTTGTAGTTCTGCCATTTCAAGAAGTGCCTTCTAAGTTTCCCATGCTGCTCTGCATGAAGATAGTGGAAAAAAAAAATAGTATAAAGATCACACATAGGAGAATCTTATGAAGTGGCATACATGATTTCTGCTTATACTCACTGGATCATCTAGAATTCCAACTTGTTCCTGCATTTTACTAAAATGAGGCTGGAAATCAGTATAGTTGTGGGTCAATGATAAAGGGAAACAGGTTTGCTAGCACAATGATTATACTTGTTCATTAACTAGATGAAGGAAGGAAGACACCCCATAATCATGGGCCTGATAAGATTTTTCAACATTTTTATTTAGGTTGAAAAATTTGGTATCTACATGGGGATGAGGTCATATCCCTAGCATAAAAAATATTAGTAGTAGCATAAAATTCTAATGTCTGTGTAGCAGTATATCTATTTTGGATTATTTAATAGCTGTCTCAGGCTAAAAGCTTACTCTTCTAAACCCATGAGAGTAATAGGCTGTGGGGGAATAAAAAGATGAGATTTAGTCACGTTGGCCTCGTTCAAATACTAAAATTGAATTGTTAACTCAACTTTGATTTATCAAGAACTCTTTTGGGTTTAAATCACTGTTTTTGTAGATGAAAAGTTTATATAATATACTACAGGCTCACAGTTTAATGATATATGTATATAGATCAAAAAGAATGAAGTGAAATGGATTTCAAAAGTAAGAAATGTATTAATGTAATTTTTGAATGTGCTATAGTACATTATTATTTACTCATTAATCATGGGTTACAGGCTCATGTTATTTGAAAATTTGCTATGCAACATATTTTCAGGAGCAGGTTACAGAAGAAAGCAAGGAATTACATTTAGCACACAAATATGGCATCTTGATTTCTTATTGAAAATTTTATTTTGGTAAATTTGTATGTCCTTTCTTATAGAGATGTCTCATTTTTTCAGCCACTCCTAACATTCAATATTGAACCATACCCCATATTTTATTTAACCAGTTTGTTTCCAATATTTTCGTATTACAAAAATTCTACAATAAATGTTTATCTATCTATGTACCTACTTACCTATCATCTATTATTGGAGGCTGGGGATTAGGCCATTCCTGAAGGACAGCATGTCTCCTGCTCGAGTAGAGTAAGAGACCCTTATTTTATTTCTTGTACAATTAAAGCATTTTCAGTCTGGTGAGTATTGGCAATGCTATTTTCTCAAAAAGTTCATAGATTCTGGTCTAGTTGTTGCATTTTGTTATGTTCAACAGCACCCTAGTCAGAACTTTGCCCTAGGGGGAGACCTTCAAGATGGCGGAGGAGTAAGATGTGGAGATCACCTTCCTCCCCACAAATACATCAGAAATACATCTCCACGTGGAACAACTCCTACAGAACACCTAATGAACGCTGGCAGAAGACCTCAGACCTCCCAAAAGGCAAGAAACTCCCCACGTACCTGGCTGGGTAGGGCAAAAGAAAGAAGAAAAAACAGAGACAAAGAATAGGGACGGGACCTGCACCAATGGGAAGGAGCTGTGAAGGAGAAAAAGTTTCCACACACTAGGAAAGCCCTTCACTGGCAGAGAAGGAGGGTGGCGGGGGGAAGCTTCGGAGCCACGGAGGAGAGCGCAGCAAAAAGGGTGCACAGGGCAAAGCGGAGAGGTTCCCGCACAGAGGCTTGGCGCTGAGCAGCACTCACCAGCCCGAGAGGCTTGTCTGCTCACCTGCTGGGGCGGGCGGGGGCTGGGAGCTGAGGCTCGGGCTTCGGAGGTCGGATCCCAGGGAGAGGACTGGGATTGGCGGCATGAACACAGCCTGAAGGGGTTAGTGCACTGGAGCTAGCCGGGAAGGAGTCCGGGAAAAGTCTGGAGCTGCCGAAGAGGCAAGAGACTTTTTCTTCCCTCCTTGTTTCCTGGTGCGCGAGGAGAGGGGATTAAGAGCGCCGCTTAAAGGAGCTCCAGAGACGGGCGCGAGCCGCTGCTATCAGCGCGGACCCCAGAGACGGGCATGAGACGCTAAGGCTGCTGCTGCCGCCACCAAGAAACCTGTGTGCGAGCACAGGTCACTCTCCACACCTCCCCTCCCGGGAGCCGGTGCAGCCCGCCACGGCCAGGGACCCGTGATCCAGGGACAACTTCCCTGGGAGACACACAGCGTGCCTCACGCTGGGGCAACGTCACGCCGGCGCAACGTCACGCCGGCCTCTGCTGCCTGCAGCCTCGCCTCACATCCATACCCCTCCCTCCCCGCGGCCTGAGTGAGCCAGAGCCCCCGAAGCAGCTGCTCCTTTAACCCTCTCCTGTCTGACCAAAGAACAGACACCCTCAGGCGACCTACACGCAGAGGCGGGGCCAAATCCAAAGCTGAACCCCGGGAGCTGTGTGAACAAAGAAGAGAAAGAGAAATCTCTCCCAGCAGTCTCAGGAGCAGCGGATTAAATCTCCACAATCAACTTGATGTACCTGCATCTGTGGAATACCTGAATAGACAACGAATCATCCCAAATTGAGGAGGTGGACTTGGGAACAACTGTAGACTTGGGGTTTGCTTTCTGCATATAATTTGTTTCTGATCTTATGTTTATCTTAGTTTAGTATTTAGAGTTTATTATCATTGGTAGATTTGTTTATTGATTTGGTTGCTCTCTTCCTTTTTTTTTTTAAATATATATATATATTTCCTTTTTCTCTTTTTGTGAGTGTGTATGTGTATGCTTCTTTGTGTGATTTTGTCTGTATAGCTTTGCTTTTACCATTTGTCCTAGGGTTCTGTCTGACAGTTTTTTTGTGTTGTTGTTTTTTTTCCTTTTTACTTTTTAAAATTTTTAATAACTTTTTTAATTTTAATAACTTTATATTTTTTTCTTTCTTTCTTTCATTTTTTTCTCCCTTTTCTTCTGAACTGTGTGGCTGACAGGGTGTTGGTGCTCTGGCCAGGTGTCAGGCCTGAGCCTTTGAGGTGGGAAGGCCGAGTTCGGGACATTGGTCCACCAGAGACCTCCCAGCTCCACATAATATCAAATGGCAAAAGCTCTCCCAGAGATCTCCATCTCAATGCTAAGACCCAGCTCCACTCAACGACCAGCAAGCTACAGTGCTGGACACCCTATGCCAAACAACTAGCAAGACAGGAACACAACCCCACCCATTAGCAGAGAGGCTGCCTAAAATCATAATAAGACCACAGACACCCCAAAACACACCACCAGATGCGGTCCTGCCCACCAGAAAGACAAGATCCAGCCTCATCCACCAGAACACAGGCACCAGTCCCTTCCACCAGGAAGCCTACACAACCCACTGAACCAACCTTAGCCACTGGGGACAGACACCAAAAACAATGGGAACTATGAACCTGCAGCCTGCGAAAAGGAGACCCCAAACACAGTAAGATAAGCAAAATGAGAAGACAGAAAAACACACAGCAGATGAAGGAGCAAGGTAAAAACCCATCAGACCAAACAAATGAAGAGGAAATAGGCAGTCTACCTGAAAAAGAATTCAGAGTAATGATACTAAAGATGATCCAAAATCTTGGAAATAGAATGGAGCAAATAGAAGAAACGTTTAACAAGGACCTAGAAGAATTAAGAGCAAACAAACAATGATGAACAACACAATAAATGAAATTAAAAATTCTCTAGAAGGAATCAATAACAAAATAACTGAGGCAGAAGAACAGATAAGTGACCTGTATGGTAAAATAGTGGAAATAACTACCACACAGCAGAATAAAGAAAAAAGAATGAAAAGAATTGAGGACAGTCTCAGAGGCATTTGGAAGAACATTAAGCACACCAACATTCGAATTATAGGGGTCCAAGAAGAAGAAGAGAAAAAGAAAGGGACTGAGAAAATATTTGAAGAGATTATAGTTGAAGACTTCCCTAATGTGGGAAAGGAAATAGTCAATCAAGTCCAGGAAGCACAGAGAGTCCCATACAGGATAAATCCAAGGAGAAACACGCTAACACACAGATTAATCAAACTATCAAAAATTAAATACAAAGAAAAAGTATTAAAATCAGCAAAGGAAAAACAGCAAATAACATACAAGGGAATCCCCATGAGGTTAACAGCTGATCTTTCAGCAGAAACTCTGCAGGCCAGAAGAGAGTGGCAGGACATATTTAAAGTGATGAAAGGGAAAAACCTACAACCATGATTACTCTACCCAGCAAGGATCTCATTCAGATTCAACAGAGAAATTAAAACCTTTACAGACAAGCAAAAACTAAGAGAATTAAACACCACCAAAACATTTTTACAACGAATGCTAAAGGAACTTCTTTAGGCAGGAAACACAAGAGAAGGAAAAGACCTACAATAACAAACCCAAAACAATTAAGAAAACGGTAATAGGAACATACATATTGATAACTACCTTAAATGTAAATGGATTAAATGCTCCAAACAAAAGACAGACATATTCTGGCTGAATGGATACAAAAACAAGACCCGTATATATGCTGTCTACAGAGACCCACTTCAGACCTAGGGACACATACAGACTGAAAGTGAGGAGATGGAAAAAGATATTCCATGCAAATGGAAATCAAAAGAAAGCTGGAGTAGCAATTCTCATATCAGACAAAATAGATTTTAAAATAAAGACTATTACAAGAGACAAGGTCACTACATAATGATCAAGGGATCAATCTAAGAAGAAGATATAACAATTGTAAATGTTTATGCACCCAACATAGGAGCACCTCAATATATAAGGCAAATGCTAACAGCCATAAAAGGGGAAATGGACAGTAACACAATAATAATAGTGGACTTTAACACCCCACATTCACCAATGGACAGATCATCCAAAATGAAAATAAATAAGGAAACACAAGCTTTAAATGATACATTTAAAGGTTCTGGTTACATTTTTTCCCTTTCTTTTTCTTTTCCGTATATATTCTGCTATTTGAGATTTAAGTTTATCTTGAATCTTAGAATGTATTTTTTTGTGTGTGTTAATTAACATATTTAATTTCTAGGTGTTAGGTTTTTCAACTTCCAGCATTTTTTCCACCTAGATTTTTTTTAAAGTCTTTATTGAATTTCTTGCAATATTGTTTCTGTTTTATGTTTTGGTGTTTTGGCCGCAAGGCATGTGGGATCTTAGCTCCCCGACCAGCCAAACCCCACCCCCTGCATTGGAAGGTGAAGTCTTAACCACTGGACCACCAGGGAAGTCCCCTTTTTCACCTAGATTAATTTCATATCTGATATCATTATGACATGAGTATTATCTGTAATTTTAAAACATTTTTTTGTAATTTATGAAGATTTTCTTTGTAGTCTAAATAATGATCAATGTTATATGCACATTTCATGGGTGCATGAAAACATTTCTCTTCCATTGTGAAATACCAGGAAGTTTAATATTTAAATTGGCTCTAACTAATGTTCATCACACTTTATTTCCTTGAAAAATATACATATTAGTATGGAGAATTTATATACCTGATGTGGGCTTCTCGTTGTGGTGGCTACTCTTTGTTGTGGAGCATGGGCTCTAGGCGTGCAGGCTTCAGTAGTTGTGGCATGTGGGCTCAGTAGTTGTGGCTCGTTGGCTCTAGAGCGCAGGCTCAGTAGTTGTGGTGCACAGGATTAGTTGCTCCATGGCATGTGGGGTCTTCCTGGACCAGAGCTCAAACCCGTGTCCCCTGCATTGGCAGGGGGATTCTTAACCACTGTGCCACCAGGAAGTCCCTGTGCAGCTTTCAACTTTGCTTTCATTCTTTGTAGGCATCTTTTTTTTGCAACTCTGCCATCTCACAGTCCTCTCTCTCTCTCACACACTCACACACACACAGAACACACACACACACACACTTTTCAGAATATTCTGCTATTTCATCTTTACAACCTTATTTTATAAAGGAGATTGTTTCAATCATTTTTTAATTGATGGCAATATATTAAGACACAATTTTCATTTCCCCTATGCCACATTTACTTATATTCTTCCACTGCCATGATTTTTTCCTCTTCTTTTATCTTGTAATACACATATTATTATAACTAATTCCTATTTTATTGCAAGGATATTAATGATTTCTGAACAAATTATTTTCTGGATATTCATATCTGAATAGGAATAAAGATAACTTCCAGAATGAAAGAATTTCTTCTTCTGACCTACTCTTTAGTGTGGGCTCTTTTAAGTTTTATGTCTTCATGGTCAGCATATATTACTCACAAAGACAAGTCACAATGGAGAATGTCTCTTCATCTTCACTCCTCTCCAGTCAGAAGCTTCTTGAAAATACATATATTTTTTGTTTATAAGATTCCCTGTATAACCCTGCCTTTCCTGCTTCTCAAGAATTGATACCAAAATCTGATTCAGGAAACATAGCCATCTAGCCTGCATATATGTTTTCATGTTTCCAAAGAGGTAGTATTAGATTTTAATTTCGGATTCTGCTATTAATTTAAAGAATAATGTTTTTGTTTGACTTAATTTATGTATTTAGCGATGAATATTCCCTCTGTCTTCCCACAGTCTTGAACTACACGCATACTTGCAAAGATACATAAATGTACACATAAATACACGCATGCATTTGAAATACAGATATCTCCTAGTCTCGCAGATGATGGCTCTTTTTTTTTTTTTTTTTTTGTATTTATCTTGTTGCTTTTGGCTTTTGGATAGTTTTTAGAGAAGAAGGAAACTATCATCTTTATTAATCAGTTGATTAAAACTAGAATAAAAGTTATACTTATAATCTTTAATTTTAGTTTTTCAAAAAAGAAGGTTATATTATTATAATCTATAAGTCTGTCAAAAATGATTTTACCAAAGATCTATAAAGCACCAGAAAAAGTTATATAGGTAGTTTGAAAGAAAGCCTGCAGTTTGATGCTGCTGGTAATTAGGTTTTGTTGTCTGGGCCACATTTTTATTTGACTTCACACATTTTCATTTGAACACCAACTGTTACAAAGCATATGGACTTCCATAGCAATCCCATATGCTACATAATGGCTGGTTGCTATCTATTTAAGATTCAGACAATGATGAGATTTCATAACGATTGTGAAGTAGGAGAACTTTAAACTTTTTATCTAGTTTAATGTATATTTTAGAGACTCTAAAGTACAGAATTATGCTGTTTTATTATGTTAGGTTGTGTTCCTCCTTGTGTGCTTTTGTAGTTTGAGTAGGAATGTTTATAAAATATTATAAAATGTAGTACTCTAAATGAGAACTATTTTGTATTAAATGAAAATAATTGGAATGCCCAGCCGTATTTTCATTTATGAATAAGAAGATCATTTTTTGAGAATATCACCAAAGATAGAAGACACCAGCCTCCATCCCTGCACAAAGATCAACAATTAGACAGCTATATATGAACAGAAATAGCTCCAGGAGTGCTCAGGAGTCCAATTAAGAAACTTCAGCAACACAGTGGAACAAAAAAACTGAGAATAATTACACTAAAAGGAAAAGAAGAACAGCTTCATTTTGCCTGCATCATTTCTTTACCCACGCCAGTACTGCTCAACGCCAAAAGGGAACTCCATGGCTCAAAAGAGTTCCCCAAGCCAGGAAAGCGAGAGTGGGGTGAGCAACAAACATCTGTAGCTTTTTGGGACACTGCACAAAGAACTTGCTTCAACTTTTACTTCATCCAGAAACTGCAAAGCTGAGATTAAAGATGACTTGGAATAAGGAAGAAAAGAAGGGCAGGGTCAAATAGTATCAGCCACCAGCAGGAGTAACTGCAGTTCCCAATGGCCTCCTCTCACTGCCTAAGAAACCAAGGGCCAGTATAGCCATCGTGGAAACTCTTGGAGATTTTAACACTGAGGTTTTCCCCAGTGAGATTTTGTGTTTGCAGACACTAGCCACCACAGTTCCTCCTCACTCTCTCCCCTCACCTCATGCTGGAGCCCAGGACCCATACTGGCAACCAGCCCCAGCCTCTGTGGCTGCACAAGTGAAAGATGCCATTCTAGACCCCTGTGGCTGACCTACACTGCTGTGCTTGCATTGGGGAATAGCCTCTACGGCTGTGCACTTCCTGTCATTTGCCTGGCTCCTGTCACTGACCTTCACTGCTGTGTGCATACCAGTGGCAAGACCCTGGAGCCAATATAGATCAAGGGAACAGGAGAGAAAGCACAGAGATAAACCCATGAACATATGGTCACCTTATCTTTGATAAAGTAGGAAGGAATATACAATGGAGAAAAGAAAGCCTCTTCAATAAGTGGTGCTGGGACAGAGAGATCAGCTCAGTGCTTTGTGACCACCTAGAGGGGTAGGATAGGGAGGGTGGGAGGGAGGGAGACGCAACAGGGAAGAGATATGGGGATATATGTATATGTATAGCTGATTCACTTTGTTATAAAGCAGAAACTAACACACCATTGTAAAGCAATTATACTCCAATAAAGATGTTAAAAAAAAAAAAAAGTGGTGCTTGGAAAACTGAACAGCTACATGTAAAAGAATGAAATTAGAACACTCCCTAACACCATACACAAAAATAAACTCAAAATGGATTAAAGACCTAAATGTAAGGCAAGACACTATAAAACTCTTAGAGGAAAACATAGGCAGAACACTCTATGACATAAATCACAGCAATATCCTTTTTGACCCACCTCCTAGAGAAAAGGAAATAAAAACAAAAATAAACAAATGGGACCTATGAAACTTAAAAGCTTTTGCACAGCAAAGGAAACCATAAACAAGACAAAAAGACAACCCTCAGAATGGGAGAAAATATTTGCAAATGAAGCAACTGACAAAGAATTAATCTCCAAAACGTACAAGCAACGCATGCAGCTCTATATCAAAAAAACAAACAACCCAATCCAAAAATGGGCAGAAGACCTAAATAGACAGTTCTCCAAAGAAGATATACAGATTGCCAAGAAACACATGAAAGGATGCTCAACATCACTAATCATTAGAGAAATGCAAATCAAAACTACAATGAGGTATCACCTCACACCAGTCAGAATGGCCATCATCCAAAAATATACAAACAATAAATGCTGAAGAGGGTGTGGAGAAAAGGGAACCCTCTTGCACTGTTGGTGGGAATGTAAATTGACACAGCCACTATGGAGAACAGTATGGAGGTTCCTTAAAAAACTAAAAATAGAACTACCATACAACCTAGCAATCCCACTACTGGGCATATACTCTGAGAAAACCATAATTCAAAATCATGAAACACAATGTTCATTGCAGCTCTATTTACAATAGCCAGGACATGGAAGCAACCTAAGTGTCCATCAACAGATGAATAGATAAAGAAGATGTGGCACATATATACAATGGAATATTACTCAGCCATAAAAAGAAACGAAATTGAGTTATCTGTATGGAGGTGGATGGACCTAGAGTCTGTCATACAGACTGAAGTAAGTCAGAAAGAGAAAAACAAATAACGTATACTAACACATATATAGCGAATCTAAAAAGAAAAAAAAATGGCTATGAAGAACCTAGGGGCAGGATGGGAATAAAGATGCAGACCTATTAGAGAATGGACTTGAGGACGTGGGGAGGGGGAAGGGTAAGCTGGGACAAAGTGAGAGAGTGGCATGGACATATATACACTACCAAATGCAAAATTGATAGCTAGTGGGAAGCAGCCACATAGCACAGGGAGATCAGCTCAGCTCGGTGCTTTGTGACCACCTAGAGGGGTGGGATAAGGAGGGTGGGAGGGAGATGCAAGAGAGAGGAGATATGGGGTTATATGTATACTTATAGCTGATTCACTTTGTTATAAAGCAGAAACTAACACACCATTATAAAGCAATTATACTCCAATAAAGATGTTAAAATAAGTAAATTAATTAATTAAAAAAAAAAGATGTCCTAAGATTCTCTTGCTTTTCAACCACCGGTATCTGTTTGTCAACTGTGGAATATCTATATAATGGAATGCTACTCAGCAATAAAAAGGAACAGACTACTGGCTTTTCCACCCTGGCAGCCATTGAAGAGCAGCAGCCTCTGTGCTACCCCATGGCTGTGGGCCTCAACAAGGGCCACAAGGTGACCAAGAAGTGAGCAAGCCAAGGCACAGCCACCACCACGGGTGCCTCACCAAGCACACCAAGTTCGTGCGGGACATGATCCGGGAGGTGTGCTGCTTCACCCCTTATGAGCGGCGGGCCATGGCTGCTCAAGGTCTCCAAGGACAAGCAGGCCCTCAAGTTCATCAAGAAAAGGGTGGGGACACAAATCCGTGCCAAGAGGAAGAGAGAGAAGCTGAGCAATGTCCCGGCTGCCATGAGGAAGGCAGCAGCCAAGAAGGAGTGAGCCTTCTCCCGCTGTGCACAATAAAACTTTTTCAGAAAAAAAAAAAAAGCAACAGACTACTGATAACAGTCTAAACAAATCTAAAAATCATTATGCTGAGTAAAATAAGCCAAGCAAACAATAGGACCCACGTATAATTCTATTTCTATCAAATTCTAGAAAATGCAAGCTAAAATGTAGTAATAAGTAATTCAGAGATTATCAGAGACCTGTGCAGGAATTGAAAAAAAGCACAAGGAAACTTTGGGGGGATGATAGAAATGTTTACTGTATTGATTGTGGTGATGGTTTCCCGTCTCTATATGAATGTCAAAATTGGTCAAATCATACAATTTAAACATGTGCAGTTTATTATACATCAATTAAAATTTAATAAAGTTATAATAAAATGAAGCCCAAAATAAACATTTTTCGAGAAAAAGTGTTGAAAGAAAGATTGTCAGTAAACCTGCACTGAAAGAAATGTGACTGAAAGTTATTCAATAAAATGAAAAGGACACACCAGATAGAAATTTGGATATACTAAAAGAAATGAACAGTAGCAGAAATGGTAAATACATGAGTAAATTTTTAAAAATTAAAAATAAAACAAATTTGGTTGTTTAAAGTCAAAACTATATCAATATATTGTCAGGTGTGTAACCAGTGTAGAAATTAGATGTATGTATGTATGTATCAAATAATCAGTTCCATTGGTTACATTCAGAGTTGCCCTAAAATGTGGAAGGGGGACTGTCCTCTGTACCTCAAATGAACTAGGCATTTCCCGGGGAATTGCTGGGGAGGGACCAATTTGTGAGCAGTCAGCTGAGGGAGTAAGTGCCTGTGTCCTGAAGGGGAATCCCATCAATGCACCACAGCACCCACTATAATAATATTGTTCTTCTTCTTATTTTTTGGATTGTCCATTCAGGGTTATTCTTAAATAAATTTGTTTCATTGTTTTTACATACATTATCTATATCATATGGATCAGAGAAAATCAGTGTTCACAAAAAGAAATGTATACCATCCCTTATAACACTCACAGTGCATAAACTATGACTTGAAATATAACTAGTTAGGAGACACTATATGCTGTATAATTTCTCACTATAAATATGTATTCTGAAAACCCTCATATTGTTTCATGAAATATGAAACAATATGAGGATTTACACATTGATATAGTAGAAAGTATGCGACGCTACAGTATAGCCTACAAACAATAATAAATCAGAACTTTTACTTATTGCTGAATATCATTTTGTGTGTCATGTATAATTTCATAGGTAATTTTATAAAAATCCTCCCCTCCCTGGCTCACAGCAACTTTTGAAACTCCCTTTGTTTTGCAAGCCTCCTCAAAGACTTAGAGGCAAGTGTACGTATGTTTTACTGATTGATGTTTAGAAATCCTATGAAGTTTAGAATAAGATTTGCTAAGAAAGATACCTGGTTTAATTACGGAATAGGTACCACATATGAAAGCACTGGGAATGAAATGTTGAATGTCTGTGTACTCTTGATAAGCACTTTCTTCATCTGTCAAATGAGGAAGGGAGGATCATGCTTTATATTTTGCTAATGGATTTTCTCTCTGTTAACAAACCCAAAGCTTGAAGTAGAGAAAAACTGCCTCATATCCCCATTTCTCTGATATCCATATCCATTTCCCTGTTACTTTATTCTTAAATTGTAGATTTGAAATGTAGCCACACTAATTTATGCTTTATGCTTGAGGTTATGTTGTGTGAATAAAGAACAAACTAGACGGGAAAACCAAGTATTTGTCCTTTCCCTTTATAAAGCTACTATAAAGTTTCAGGAAAACGGCTGAGTTTAAAATTGGCAGTTTTAATATTTACATGGCAGTTTTTTGAAGATCATATAACAAATCAAAAGCTAGTAAATAACATTAGAGAAATTCAGTATCACATCTCTAAATAAGGTTATATTTTATGTATTCTTTTAATTATTTTAAACAGGTATACTTAAAAGGCATAAAGACATTTTTAAAATAATTTTTTAAATAAAGTTATTATATTCTGTCTTTCAACAGACAACCAATGTTTCTTTTTCATTTTTTTTCTAGAAATATGATCTTTATATACACCCATATTATCTATGTATCTATCTATCTGTCTGGACATATTCTTTTCTCCCATTTGGCATTGACGAAGGCAAGCAAATGATTCCAAGACAATGAGACTCTGTTAGATATGGAAGTACATACCTACAGAAGAGGAAGTATCTAAACCTTAGAAAGAAAGGACTAATTGCAGGCTTAGTGATATGAGGCAACTGCTTTATTTTTATTAAAAATAATGTCAAAGTAATATATACCCAAGAGCTCGTGATCCATATAAACAGACTCTCAATACACATTCCTCACCTCTGAGGCCATTCCTCTAAGGCAATTACCTTCAAATATTTCTAGTTTTATTCTTTTGATGTTTAAACTCTTAAGCTCTACGTAATGTCTATGGACAATATCTATTGACGCCATTAAAAAAAAATTACTGCATTTAAATTATCACGACCTTCTGGTTGTTTCTTATTCCTAAGCTTGATAGCTGTATTATTATTCTAGTTCTTCTCTTATAGGGAAAATCTTGAATTCTTTTTCCTTTTTTATTTCTGTATGACTTTCAGCCATTTATCTCTTTGTTTAAGGTTTTTACCTTACTTTATATAAACTGTGTGTATACATATATATAAATTTATTGAAAATATGGGACATATTATTTTTCGTTGTAATTTTATAATAAATTATTCTTTTAAAAAAGCAAGTATCTCCAGAATTACATAAAAAGCCTTTTCCTCCAAAGTCAGTTTTCAGAAATAACCATAAAATGCTTGTGTAACACTTCTAAATGTTTGATATGTGTACAAACACATGAATGTATGCATTATGATATGACTAATCAATGTTGTAGGGTTAGACTTTTAGTTTGTTTCTGCTGTTTTCCTGTTAAATTAACAAGAAATATCTTTTGAAACTACATATACTTTGCAAATATATTTTCAAGATAAAATTTTAGGAGCAGATATGATTAGTCGAGTCATATATGTAATTTTAATTTTTACAGATATTTTCAAATTGCCCGCTAAAATGGGTGCTTCTCTTTATAATGTCACATCTTACTCTCTCATGTCTTATAATCAATTATTTATCTCTTCATCTATATGATAATCATGTTTCCTTTTAATTTTCTGTCTGGATGATCTAGCCACTGGTGCAAGTTCCCTGCTATTATTTACTGCTGTCTATTTCTCCCTCTAGGTCTGTATATGTGCTTTATATATTTAGGTGTTCCTATATCAGGTGCATAAATATTTAGAAATGTTATATCATCTTGTTGGACTGACCTTTTTATCATTATGTAGCAACCATCTTTATTTCCTATTACAGTCTTTGTTTTATGTTTTTAATTTTTTAAATAATTTCTATTGAAGTACAGTTGATTTACAATGTTGTGTAAGTTTCAGATGTACAGCAAAGTGAATCAGTTATACATATACATATATCCACTTTTTTTAACAGTCTTTCTTTTAAAGTGTATTTTGTCTAAGTATAGTTACTCCAGTTTCCTCTTGGTTTCCATTTGCATAGAATATCTTTTTTCATCCTTTCACTTTCAGCCTGTGTGTGTCTTTACAGTTGAAGTGATTCTCTTGTAGGCAGCATATAGATGGGTCCTGGTTTTTTAAATCCATTCAGCCACTCTATGTCTTTTGATTGGAGAATTTAGTCCATTTACATTTAAAGTAATCATTGCCAGGTATTTACTTATTGCCATGTTGTTCATTATTTTCCAGCTGTTTCTAAAGTTCTCTCTTCCTTTCTTCTCTTGCTCTCTTCATTGATATTTCATGAATTTCTTTAGCAGTATACTAAAGAAAAAGTGATATATATATTCAATATATATATGTGTATTTTAAGTTGATCATAACTAAAGTTTTATCCCATTCCAATGCTCAACATATTTGCTCATCACCCTCACATTCTATGTTTTCAATTTCAAATTTTATTGTACATTTTTATCCTGTGTATCCCTTATTTAATTACTGTAATCATGTTATTTTACTACTTTTGTTTTTTAACCTTCAGATGAGCTTTATAAGTAATTAATCCACTACCTTTACTATATTTTACCTTTCCAGTGAGATTTATTCTTTGATATGTTTTCTTTTTACTAATTAGCAGCCTTTCTTTTCAGCCTTAAAAAGTCCTTTTTACATTTCTTGTAAGGACAGTTTAATGGTGATGAACTCCTTTGCTTTTGCTTATCTGGAAAAATCTTCATTTCCCTTTCAATTCTGAATGATAATTTTCTTGGGTAGAGTATTCTAGGCTGGTAGGTTTTGTTTTTGTTTTTGTTTTTTTCTTCTTTCAACACTTTGACCAGCACAGTTGCCTTTAATATTTTCTCCTAGTCTTTAATTTTCTTTTTTAATTAATTTATTTATTTATTTATTTTTGACTGTGTTGGGTCTTCGTTTCTGTGCAAGGGCCTACTCCAGTTGCGGCGAGCGGGGGCCACTCTTCATCATGGTGCACGGGCCTCTCACCGTCGTGGCCTCTCCCGTTGCAGAGCACAGGCTCCAGACTTGCGGACTCATTAGTTGTGGCTCACGGGCCTAGCCGCTCTGCGGCATGTGGGATCTTCCCGGACCAGGGCACGAACCCGTGTCCCCTGCATTGGCAGACGGACTCCCATCCACTGCGCCACCAGGGAAGCCCCTAGTCTTTAATTTTTGACATTTTAATTATAATGTGTTTTGGAGTGGGTCTTTGAATTGTGAATTTTTATGACACATATTAAGATTTATTTTTATATTTAACAACTACTCTTTTATGCAATACATTTGTTACAAATATTTTCAAGTATGTTTTATGTTTCTTTGCTATGCAGATTTTAAAAAAAATTTATTTTGATATTTTCAGTCTTTCTTCCTAATCATTGTTTTGTGTCATTTAAGAAATGTTTTGCAAATTATTTTGTTTTAATCATCTGGATTCTTTCATACTAGTACAAGGTTTTTATTTATTTTATATATTAATTCCATCAGAATTTAAATATATTGTGTGCTTCCTTCCAGGATTATTTTCATACTTATATTCTCTAAATTGACTGCAGTGTTCTAAATGATAGAATCTTTATGAAGAACCCCTCAAATGTTATTGGTGCTCTTTTATTTTATTTTTATCTACTTATCCTTTAGTGCTTCAGAGTTCATTGGGACTGTATTTTCCAGGGAAGAGTTTCTGTGAGATTTTCTTGTTTCTTTTGAAGCAAATCTCTTTTGTTTATCTATCTTAAGTTTCTCTTCAACATGATTACTGTATTTCAGCTTTCTTTTGTCGGCCTGCTGTTTCTTCCTTATACATATTTTCATTGTGAATCAAGTTTCCCTGCTATCTCTTATTATGAGTTTATTCAAATTCTTCTAATGACTTTCTTTTTTGTTTATGTTAACCAGTTTTGTTTTCTTGCATTCAAAGAACCCTAGCTGGTAGAGTTCTCCTAACTTTCACCAACTGCTGTTAAAATACTCCTATTAAACCTTAAGCTAGAAGTTTAGTTGGCATTTCCCTACCTATGAATGCATCCCCTAGGTCCACTGCTTTAACATAGCTGTTTTAATGTGAGTTAGTGACTGGAGTGCGTGCTTGCAAGTTTTTTTTTTCTAGAAATGATCACCAGAGTCCATTAGCTTGGCAATTTAAGTTTAGTTGTGCTAATTGTCTTACATTATCAGTTCAGAAAATTTAAGTCTGTGGGTCCAATCACTTTCTCATGGGCCTTTCAGATAGAGTCCATTTTAGCAGAACTAGCATTAAAAACTCACTTCTATGCCTCAAAACTCTTTCCTTCTAACTCTCATAGCCCAAGGTAGAAAACAAGGGGAAAGAAGGAGAATCTTCTCTGAGCGTGAAGCAGTGTAGACATATTCATCTGCCCCCACCTATGGCCCCCTTCTCACAATAGTTTCTACCAAGTTAGGGACTGGTAAATGCCCTTATCTAAAAGTGGAATAGGGCTTCCCTGGTGGCGCAGTGGTTGAGAGTCTGCCTGCCAATGCAGGGCACACGGGTTCGAGCCCTGGTCTGGGAAGATCCCACATGCCACGGAGCAACTAGGCCCGTGAGCCACAATTACTAAGCCTGCGCGTCTGGAGCTTGTGCTCCGCAACAAGAGAGGCTGCGATAGTGAGAGGCCCGCGCACCGCGATGAAGAGTGGCCCCCACTTGCCGTAACTAGAGAAAGCCCTCGCACAGAAACGAAGACCCAACACAGCCATAAATAAATAAATAAATAAATAAATGGATCATCACGTTTAAAAAAAAAAAAAGACTGCTACAATCAGTTCTATATTAAAAGAAAAAAAATAAAAGTGGGATAATCAGTGGCTTGGAAGAATGTTTCTTTGCTTTGGAAAAAGAACCAGTGCAGGGCAGACACAGTGTAGTTAATTAGGGACCACCAGGGGACCAGTAGAAGACTATATTTCTCTGTCCCCAGTTTTGTAATGTATAGTTTTTTTTCCCCCCAAGAGTCAAATGAACAAGTTAAGTCTTAAATTATCCTGCATATGCTCACAAAAAGAGTTATGTGCTAGGTGAATGAAACCCAAGAAACATTGTGCAAAACACAAACCAAGGTCTGAAAGAAGACAATGAGAAAAGGCCTCATTAAATGTTCCCATACATTCAGACTAAACCTTGCAAGAAACTAACAACCATAAATCCATGAAAAAACCAGTGTTTGCGTGGCTGCTTCACAGCTGGAGCTAGCAGTGTCTGGATTCATTCCTCATGTTGGAAGGAATTGATGTAGGAGACTAGATTATATTTGATTTTGAGGTATTTTTAAACAGAAATTCCATTCACATCTATTTTCAATATATTACTTTATAATATTTACTCAATAAAGCCATTGTGTGGGGGGGTGGCAATTCTAAGAAAAACAGTTTTAACATCCTGAGATGAAATTGAACCTTGGATAATCTTTAAATCAAACACACTAATACTTAACTATTTTCATCTCTTTTATGTATCACCACATGTGCATTGTATTACAATCCAGATGTCAAATGCATATTTTAGGGAAAAAATAAATAATACTACTTTTCTGTCTGAGGGAGCAGTTTATATCCAGCTAGAAGTTTGTTGTCTCATACAACAATACTTGTCAAACATTGAAAATATATACCCCTACATAGTGCCTCCAGCTTTAGATGAGAATTGTTGTATGAACTGGAAACTACATAGCTCTATCCTGGAAAACTTTCCCTAGGTTTCTCTATTTGTGAGACAGTAAAAGTAAACACTTAACGTTTATTGAGCAGGATTTATGAAGCTGTCAGAGAACTGACACATGGCAATAAAATGTATTGTGGCTGGAGTCTAGATAATCTGCAGCTGAATGAATTACACTAATTCTGGTGCTTGCATAGTCATGCTATGGAAATAGTTCTTGTAACAGATTTCTTCATTGTCTGCAGGTGCCACAGCATGGCTAGAAGTAGAGTTAATTGCACTCCAGGACGTGTAGGAAATCACACATCCATAGAGTTGGCTTGTTTTCTGGAAGACTATTCATGATTTGTGTAAGGAAGCCAAAATACCCATAATTAAATTATCAAAACTGCAACACTTAACTTTTGAAAAGGCATTCAAAATAGAGATAGAAATTTCTCATTATTATGTTAATATCAAAATTTTATCTAAATCTGCACTCCAATTAAAATGTACACTTATGTTTCAAATTTAATGTCATTTGATAAAATGAAAGTGTTGGTTATATCACTACAGTCAAGCTACTTGCATAGCTGTTATACCTCCTAGCTAAATGAGATTACCTAGCTCTGTAAGCTTAATTAGAAGAGATGTTTTCTCTTATGGGGCATATTAAAAGCAAAGTGTTTCATTTACTTCAGCAGAAGGTACATTAAGAGATCTGAAAGAAGAAGAAAATTAATCATAAAAAGGATGCACACACTATTTTCTTATTGTGACCCAGTATACACAGCTGCATTGCAGGATTCGGCTGGAAAAATGTGCCAATTCTCTGGATTTTGTGTTGGTTAATGATTAGGAATTGCCAATGTTTTTATTTTTTTTTTAGATTTATAAAAAATTTCAGAATGATTACATATATTAATAGTCCTATTTTCATCCAAGCCTGTTTTATTTCTTTGTTGGATCTCTTCTTTGCCTTACAGATATTTTTCTTTGGAAAATTCTGAATTTTCTCTTCAGGAACAGCAAATATTTTGAGGACTCTTCTGATAGATCAACATATTAGATATATGAATACAAACACAATAAGATTTATTGTAATATTATTAGTATAATAAATGTAATAACACATATAAAAATTATGTATAGGCCTTTATAGACACCTAGAAAAATCAGGATCTTATGCCATCTTGGGAAATTATGCCATCAGGAAAAGGTGACACTAGGGATGAATTTTGAGGAGAAAAAAGGCATTAACTGCTATGTAAGTGAAGAATTTGTTATGTTTATTAAAGTGAAAGCATTGTTAAAATGATGGAGATTTAAAGTGGCAAGTTATGGAAAAGTATAAATACGTTGATATGGTGCTGATGAAGGATGTAACTAGGGTTAAAGCAGGTGACAGTGTGGGAGAGAGACAAGAATAAATAATAAGCTATACATCTCATGCTAATGCATTTGAAAAGGATGCAAACAGTGACTCTGAAGGATTTCTAAAGCGATATCTGCAAATCTCTTAAATCTACAAATCTCTCTGACAACTGTGTGTAGGCTGAATAAAATAAAGAAGAGAGGGGCATCAGTACTGAAGGCAGGTAAATGAATTAGGAGAAAAGAAGATATAACATCCTAAATGTTTGGATTGCAACATCATAATGAACATCTATAGAGTTACTGTTTTAATTTCTGGTGACAACGCATTTTATATATGGTGGTGCAATATATGAATTAAAGTAATTAATACAGTTATTGATGTGACATTAATATGATAGCTCTAATAACATATTGATAGCCCTAATACCATATTAATAGCCCTAATAACATTTCTCTTTTTTCCTAGTACACTCATGTGCGAAGTAGATAGCCATTGTACCTAAATTTTTATTTAACCTCCCGAGATATAAAAGAAAATATTGTTTTTCAAAGGAATTTAAATGTGTGAATTATGTGAATAAGAAAACATCTCTTGTAAAAACAGTTAACCATAAAGTAGAACTTCCTAGCACAGCCATAAATTTCAGTTTTCAGTTTGAAATTTCAATTTTAAATAAGAATTTTTCGGGCAAAGGAAGAAATACAAATATATTATAGAACACTTGGAAAATAAATATGATCATATAATAATTGAAATTGCCTTCACTGATGTCTTCCTGAGAAGACGTCACTGAGGTTTCACATTTTGTTAGGATTGTGGACTCTGAGAGGATACCCTTTCAGATACCTATGATACTGACTTTGTGTTTAATATATTGTTTACTATGCAGTGTTGTTTATTTTAAAATGAAGTGATGTAGCAGCACAAACTAATCATTAAAAATATAAATATAAATATACAGTAATATGTAATATAAATATAAAATGTGTAATGTATATAATACAAATATACTTGTTCATATTTAAATACATATTTAACGTATATTAAATATGTATTTAAATACATTTACAATTTTCAAAATAAAATGCAACCTTAAATGAATGTATTTTTTGTGCCATACAATAGAACTTACAGTAACACAGTTCTTAATTTTATTTCTAATACAAGTTGCAAACATTTTCCTTGAGAAGTAATGTTAACCACTGAGTGTTACTGGAGAAGATGCCTGACTCTTACAAACTAGTGTTACAGGGAGATTCTATCTATATGACTCTTACATAGCAAACATTTTAAACAGTAGTAAATAAATACATAAAGAAGACACACAAAAATATTTTGCCCAGGTTTTTCCTCTCAAAGGTTGACTGGTTTCTGCAGTATCATACAATATTGACTCTTTCTTCAACATAAACTCAAAGAAAAATATATTTAATATATTTATAGTGATATGTCACTAAAACAGATATCTATGACTAATGTTTAAATATTTCATTGAAGATTATTTTTCCCGAAATTGCATTCTTCCTTTTGGGGGCAGTTTATTCGAATGCTGAAACTTCACTGAATTATAAACCTTCAAAGACTTAGAGGCAATAAATTGAATATATTTAATTTTTGGAACAATATTCTTTTTTTTTTTTTTAATGGTTAGAAAGCTTGTTGTTATTTTTATAGTTAAGATTCAAGTAATTTTGGTATTATCAGTATATTCCTGACATTCTTTTTTTTTTTTGTGGGCTGTGTTGGGTCTTCGTTTCTGTGCGAGGGCTTTCTCCAGTTGCGGCAAGCGGGGGCCGCTCTTCATCGCGGTGCGCGGGCCTCTCGTTATCGCGGCCTCTCTTGTTGTGGAGCACAGGCTCCAGACGCGCAGGCTCAGAAGTTGTGGCTCACGGGCCTAGTTGCTCCGTGGCATGTGGGATCTTCCCAGACCAGGGCTCGAACCCGTGTCCCCTGCATTGGCAGGCAGACTCTCAACCACTGCGCCACCAGGGAAGCCCGGAACAATATTCTTAATAACACTTTTATTTAGTATGATTTACTCTAAAATTCTAAACATGCAGACCAACAAGCTAAAAGATACACAGATAATTCATTAAGCATTATTAGAAAATTTAGAAGTTTATTTCATTTTATATTTATTGTCTGAAACATATTTTTTTAAATTCTACATGTTTATTAAGCACCACTATTTTGTGCCAGTAACTGTTCTAGACACCTGGGATACATCAGTGAAAAACCTGATGGAAATGCCTACCTTCTTTGAAAATTTGATCATAAATTTGTACAAATCTCTTACACTTGTATAAGAGATGTGTGTAACTACTTAACTAGAATTTAAAGAGCATCTTATATATTTGTTATTCATCTGGCTTTTATAAGAGTTTATTTGTTTTTCTTTAAAGCCCTATGGTTGTTAAAAAGGTCATAATGCCATTACAACATCAATTTTACTTTGTAACTACAAAGCCATATATCTCCTTTGGACATTCTTAAATTTAATACAAGCACTTTAATTTTATCACATTATTTTTGTAATTAACTTTTATTGAGTTCAGTTTCATCATGTTACTTGTTTGTTTAATTAAAATATTTGTTTGACTCATTAAAACAAATTACAGATAAGTAATTAAAATGTTCATTTTATTCTGCCGCAAATGTACCATAATTAGTGGCTCAGTTATGGATTGATCAATCTGTTGCTAGGGCCAGTACTACAGAGAAATTTGTTATGTTATTTTTGTATTAGTTTCAACTAAATATCAACTATTATATTTACTGTTTATACATTTTTATATGAAAATATGTATTTTATTTCCAAGATGAAGTTTTTTGAATTTACTATTTTATATTCCATATCCTTATGTTGGTTTTACGTTTGATAATTGATGGCTAAAAAATTACATCAAACTGATCATTTAACAAATTAACAATGAACTCTTTTCAATAATTTTAGAAATTATAATTGTATCCAAATTACTTCATCTTTGCCATTTTCCACCTAGTTTCTTTCAAAAGTTAATTCATCCCAACAGAGTTTTAAACTGTGTGTGCACATACATGCATGCAAGTCTGTGACATCGGTTTAATGCTAGTTTCTTAATGAAAATATTTTTCTATCAAGTGATAAAACTACTGTGAATTCAGAAGATTCCTAATATTTTCCTTCACTTTGTCAACTCAAATGGTCAGATATATATCCCCATATTCTTTGGGAGATTCAATCATACTTTTTTCTTGAAAATATTCTTCTTAGTTTCTAGAATATCATATATTCCTGAATTTTCTTCTTGGCGGTGGCCACTAATAGCGTATCTTGAATGAAATCCAATAGCTTGGTGTGAAAAAGATTACAGAAATATAAAAATTTGTAACTGTGAGGCTCTGAGTATCTCCCTTTCTTATTACGAGTTACATTCTTAGGCACCAGTGTGATTCTCTTTCTCATGCTATAAAGTGCTATAAAATCCAGAGCTTCTGGTTCCTTAGCTTCTCTAACCTGGGACATTTCTCATTTCCTGCGAACTGTGCCCTGCTTGTCTGAATACACATGTGCCATTATGAGGAACTGGAGCATCACTGATGAGATTCTGCATCCACAATTCTACATCCTTATTTTATATTTCTTTTACACTGAGTGTTTGCTGGTTTAAGAGTAAACTGATATGAAAGCAACAGCAAATCAAGTCTGAATCATCATTGTTCCCAATAATCTATTCTGAATTGGCTCCCTTTGGTCTGGCTTAGTTTACTGCTCCTTCTCAGACTACTTTATGCAATCTTTTTCATGTACTCCAACTCTCACTGTTAGAGATACAGCAAGGCATCCAAATAATTCCCAAATGATAGCAGCCAACCCAATGACTTTGAAGTCTAACCTCAACCTTGACCTTAAGATCTAGCATAATATAACCAATACCTTCTTAACATTTCCACTTGGATATTCATTTGATGACAGACTTAGTGTCTATAATACTCAATTTTGATTCCTTTCTCACTTCAATCCTCCTCCTCCCTCAATGTTCCAACTCAGTAAGCAATAATACCCTACACGAAGCAGGGTCTTGGCTGAATCTCTCCTGAGAGCCAAAAGGCTCAGTACCAGAAACTTTTAGACTTTTTGGAAGAAAGTAAAATTTGTGCAGAAACTCACAGGAGCAAGAATGTGAGAGAACTGGAAATTGAAAGAATACTATGAAATGCGATCCTCATACTGGCACCTTAGTTAGGAAATGAGTGCAGAAAATGGAAGACTAAAGAAATAACTCTGGGGCTTCCCTGGTGGCACAGTGGTTGAGAATCTGCCTGCCAATGCAGGGGACACGGGTTCGAGCCCTGGTCTGGGAAGATCCCACATGCCACGGAGCAACTAGGCCCGTGAGCCACAACTACTGAGCCTGCACGTCTGGAGCCTGTGCTCCGCAACGGGAGAGGCCGCGACAGTGAGAGGCCTGCACACCGCGATGAAGAGTGGCCCCCGCTTGCCACAACTAGAGAAAGCCCTCGCACGGAAACGAAGACCCAACACAGCCAAAAATAAATAATAAATAAAAATTAAAAAAAACACAAAAAAACCTCTGTGTTCTATCCAGAAAATCTGTCAGGAACATATGGCATGTATGGTACAAACAATGGTGTGCCTTGGTCCAGATGACAATATGTGATGCATATTTAAGAGATTTTCTTCCAGGTTTATTTTAGAATATAGCCGGGATCAGGTGAAGTGGGGACAAAATAGAAATGAGTGGCATTTGGTATATCCAGAATTCACAGATTTTGAATCTGTGATAACCCTCAGACAAATCTCCCTTAGCAGGAAAACAGCTTTCCTCTCTAAGAGCACCAGAGAAGCATTAACCAAGAACTGAAGAGATCATGCAGCTTGAAAGAAAAGTGCATGTTTTCAACAGAAATTTGTATCAGGAATATGCCCAGGCAATATAGCAGAAGAAGATGAGAGTGACTTATTTGTAAACACAAGTATGACTTCTGAAAGTCTCAGAAATATTGTTCATGGTCACTGAAGGAAGATGGATGTCCTGAATACACATGTGGAATAAATGAGCTAAAAGATGATGGTTTTTATTATCACAAATATAATGGTGCATATATACTGATGCATCTTGAGGATTCCAAGTTACTGAAGTCCTGCAGTACCATTTGTTATAGGGAATTAGAAATTGAATTAAGATAATTTCCTACAGAAAAACTTTCCAATTATTTAAGTTGGTTTAACTGATTAAATATACCAATAATTATTAATTTTGAATTTAGGGTTCTGTGCCCATGGCAGATTCATCTTAAAAATACTTTAAAATAAAAATAAATGGATTTTAAATCAAAGATAACCATTTAGTGGTGGTTAACTCATTTAATAATTAGTTGCAAATTAGCAGTTACTGCCTTTAAACATGGTCTCTCAAATCCCTCTTTCCTGTTCTTTTATTGTTTGGGCACATTCTACAACTTTCTGTTACTTAAGTATATTCAACATTCCAGACTAGTTTAAATACTTAATCTTATATCTGATTCCAAGGTTTTTCATCCATAAATTCTGTTCAGTCAGTGAATTCGAAGTAGAAATCAAGTTATGACCTTCTTTTTCCTCCCTACAGATTTCTTTTTACTGACTTCAGTTTTCCCTCTGTTGGTCACAACTTCTCTAGCTAATAACTGATTAGCTGTTAACACAGCCCACTCAGCCTGCTTTGCTGGGGGCTTTCTTGGTTTTAGCACTGCAAGTCTCACAAACTGGCAAAGCCCTCATTTTTGGGAAAACTGAGAAGTATTGGTCATCCTATACAGCTAATCTCTGGAGATGAGATGAGGCCGAGACAGTGTGCTGCATAAACACTTTCCTTGGGGTTATTTTGCCATGTGATCAGCTCTCTTAGTTATTTACTTGACCCAGAGGACACTCATACATTTTTGCCTTCCAAATAAAATGAATGCTGTCTGCTTCAGCTCCTGTCTCCCTCCCACTCTCAGCTCTCTAAAATTTCCTTCCTATTCTATTTTTCTTATTTATTTAGACAGTATCAGAGACTGGCAAGCTACTCCAATGCAGAAAAGCAACCTGAGAATGGGAGAATGAAAGCCAGTCAGCTATTTGTGGCACCATCTACAATGTCTACTAGTGACCCTCTTTGGAACTTATTCCTTCAGCTGACTTTAGGGAATGATCAAGCACCTTTTTCTCCCAAGAAAAGAAGAAGGAAAAAACAAAAATAAAAACAAAAACAATGGGAGTGGTGGATGGGTTAAATGGGTGAAGGTGGCCAAAAGCTACAAACTTCCAGTTATAAAATAAGTAAATCCTAGGCATGTAATGTACATACAGCATGATGACTATAGTTAATAATGCTGTACTGTATATTTGAAAGTTACTAAAAGAGTAAATCTTGAAAGTTCTCATCACAAGAAAAAAAAGTGTGTAACCATGTGTGGTGATGAATGTTAATTAGACATATTGTGATGATCATTTTACAATACTCACATATATTGAATCATCATATCATATACCTGAAACTAATATAATTTATATGTCAATTATACCTCACTTAAAAATAATGTATAAAATCATTACAACTTTGTTGCTATTTCCAAAGTTACTATCAGGAATTTAACTGTTGCTAATACTTCCATGAAAATCTGCTGCCATCACCAACACAGTTACTGATGATAATACTGTTGCCACCCCTAATAATATTGTTTCAGAAAGTCCTGTAAAGAAAAACAGGAAGAAAGCTTTTGCTTTCTAGATGTCCCAAACACTGATAAGAATAACTGAGCTAGAATTATTAATAAATTAGTGGAGGCTGGGTGTGGGCTGGTGAAAGAGTTTGGAACTCTTTGGTGGGTTCAAATATTGGTGATGGTGGTGGTATGACGTCATTTGAAGATGCTTCTCCGGGGAACTCTTAAGCTCACAAAAAAGATTTTTGAAAATCCTGAGCAAGCATCACTTTGGTGCTGTCCTGGGGGATGGGACTTTTAGTCACTGTGAGAAAGGCGTAAAGCCCCACAAAGATCCTTCTCCCGTATCTTTCCTATTGAGCAAAAGGCTAAAAATATGGAAGAGAGGGGGTAGGGCTATATAAACGGTCACCCTAGGGTGATAGTAAACAACAAAGGTAGTTACAGAAAAGGAACAGGGAAAAAAAAAAGGTAGAAATATGTGCTGGACCCAAAACTACAGCTGTGTTAAGAGCAAGAGCATGGGGGGCTTCCCTGGTGGTGCAGTGGTTAAGAATCTGCCTGCCAATGCAGGGGACACGGGTTCGAGCCCTGGTCTGGGAAGATCCCACATGCCGCGGAGCAACTAGGCCCGTGAGCCACAACTACTGAGCCTGCGCGTGTGGAGCCTGTGCTCCGCAACGGGAGAGGCCACGATAGTGAGAGGCCCGCGCACCGCGATGAGGAGTGGCCCCCGCTTGCCGCAACTGGAGAAAGCCCTCGCACAGAAACGAAGACCCAACACAGCCAAAAATAAATAAATAAGTAAATTAATTAATTAATTAAAAAAAAAAAAAAGAGCAAGAGCGTGGGGAAGGACAAGTGTCCAAGACCCAAGGATACAGTACCCATCCAAGACTGAGGCTTAACCAGAACAACATAGGACTCCATTGCACCCTCACTCTCAACCGGGCTAACAAGCAAAGAGCAGTAAGTCAAAGTGAAATACCGCATCAAGAGTTCAGAGCTGAGCACAGGAGAGAACTTTAACAGAAAGTGGAGCAGGGACTGAGAAATATCCTCTGGCTAACCAGTCTCTACCTTAACACAAGGTATTATTAATTGAAAAATTTGAAGCTAGTTAAAGAGTAGTACTACAAATAGGTTGTTTTTGTTAGCAGACACACATAAAATTTTATTAAATATTGAGAGATATGGAATCTATGGCCACTATGAGTATGACTTTAAATTCTTCTAATTTCATACACATTAAATTTAAATAATTAGGTATGCATTAAAATATACTTCTCTGAAAGATTAGATGCAACATAATTTTAATACAAAGGAATTAAAATTTTCAAAGAACCAGCAAGGATTGATTTTACGCATTTTTTAATTGTATAAAGTTTTTAAAAATATATATAGTTTGATGGTACAGGATATTTCTTTTACTTTACTCTTAAAATACCATATTGAAAAAATAATGATAGTAACTTATAACAACTCCAAAAGTAAGGAACATAGAGACCCACCTTCAAACATCCCATTATAATGTAAATAGAGGGCTACTTTTCATCCAAATAAATAAGCATTTAACTTTTCCATAAGTATAATAACTTTCAGCCTTTCTATTATAGGGTTCTTAAAATATATTTAATTTATTCCTATATGTTTTTAACAATTTTAACCTTTAGTACTTTCTTCTTTCCACACATATCCATTATTATTAAAATATGTTAATTAGCAGTTGTGTGTGGGGGTATGGAAATAAGTTTGGTATAAAACTATCAGCATGTTATCATACTTACAATCATAAGTATCTGCTAACAAACAAAGTAGGTTATATCACTAAAGGGCAAAATCTTTGAAATGTTTTAGAAATGTTCAAAATGAAGACTGAGTTGGGATGAAAGAGGGAGGAGAGACCTAGGAAAGTATGATATTACAGAAAGCAGTTATTTCAAGGAGGAAGTACTCATCTGTGTTGATTGCTACTGACAGTAAGATAAGGACGATAACTACCTACACAATGTAGAAATGTAGTCATTATTAACCAACCTAATAAGAACCATTTCAGTAGACAGTGTAGGCAGAAGCCAGATCACAATGGTTTGAGGAGAAACTTAAGAAGTATTAATGTGTGCGAGAATTGTGGAGAAATATTTCTAGTATTGTTCTGAAAGGGAAAATTAAGGTGATATTACTAGGGAACTTAGAATACATAAGATTTATTTATGGTAATTTATGTTTTTCACTTTTATTAAACAAGAAAAAGTAGGACAACCTCCTATGCTGATGAGAAGAAGACAGTGCATTGCGTTCCCTTTGAATTTGGGGCTGTTGAGTGGGATCCAGAGAACAGGTGAGGCATTGATGGGAAGAGAGACATTTTCTCCATTTAAACAGGTAAAGATGGCTTTTGTTTGCTTGCTTGTTTGCAGATTTGGGGACATGATATTTTGAAAGTTCTGTTTCTTCAGTGTGTTATAAAAACAAGGTCAATCACTAAGAGTGAAAGAATCAGAAGGAATGCAGATATTTTTAAGAAGAGAGGAGAAAATGTGTAATTGCTATTTCAGGGAAGGTGTAGTGACTGTACCAAAAATAACAGGAAAAAGTAATGGAGTGTTGAGCATCAAATTAAGGTTTCTTATGATAAATTCAGAGAGGTTCTAATTCATTCTACTGCATGGTTTTCCCCAGAAGAGGTCAACAGACATGCAATGGTAAAAAAAAATAGAAAAAGCAGAAGGGGAAAGAGAGGGAGGAGGAGGCGGAGGAGGAGCCAGAGCTGTGCTCAGCATTTTGTCTGATTCTTCTATTTAATCTTCCCAACCTCATTAAGTAGATGCTTTTATTATTCCATTTTTATTACAGATAAGGGAGGGAAAGGTATATAGAGAGGTCAAAAAAATTGTCAACATTTTCATAATTAATAAGTGCCCAAGCCCGACAAACTCTGGACTAAAACAAGACCCAGAATTTTAACCACTGGGCATTACTGCATCTATAAAATCAATAATGTGTGCTGTGCAGTTGGAGAAAAACAGGGTTTTTTTTTGGCCTGAAATTGTGGATAGGTAAGGAGTAATAGAGGATATAGAAGATAAATAAATTTGTATAGGGTATATAAAGTCAAGCTAATTGAGTTCTGGGTTTTAACTTATAGAACTGCTAAAGGTTTCAGGGTTGAGATAAGGTAACATGCAAACAGAAGTTTCAGGAAATTCAGTCAGAAAAATAGAGAGTAGAGAGACCAGTTATCATAGTTTTGTCTTACTCTAGGAATTTGTACACAATAGCTGTTGGAAAAGAAAGAAAGAAACATATGTTAAGTAAAAGATGATAGTCAGATAGTCAAAAGGCTCAATGTAGGGATTTTTTTTTTGCCTAACCTAAGAATTAAATTTCTATTCATATCAATTCGCCTGATTTCTAAATTCATCATCTTCACCACCTTCCCCCATGTCGATCTACATAGTCCCCAATGAGCCATACTCAATGTGAGTAAACTTAACAATGTAAAGGTAAATCCAATTAATTAAATGTAAATATATTTCATATTTTAAGCAAATCCATAAATTTAAATACCTTATTTAAAGCACTGAAAGGGTACTGGTTAAAACACATTTATTCTCTAACTAATTTATATTAGTCTATGAATACATATGTGTGTATTTGGAATATAAATGGAATTTGGAATATATATGATAATGCCTGACAGAAAATACACGACAATACATTTAATAATATTTATCAAGTATTAGTGTTAAAATCAGAAAATTCATTTTGAAACTATACAACATTCTGAGACATTTATATCTCAAACATCATACATGAAAATGAAAACCTTCTCCATATAAGTAGTCTCTCACATTTGGTGAGTTCTGTGCATTTTCTGGCAGCACAGCCTTTCAGGGAAGTGTATCCCACCTGCACCCTCACTGCATTCTCAGTGCTCCAGTGGGAACTCCAGATTTTATGTCATGTTGCTCCCTGTCCCATTTGATTGGTCCAGGGGTTTGCATTTGATCTAGCCTGGACTAAAGAGTCACTTCCTAAGAGTGATAAGTCCCTTGACAACAACTATAGCAACATCAAAACCCCAGGGAGAAAAAAGAAAACCTGACTTAGAGAAATCCCAGCCAGGGACAGAGAGATCCTGGTGACATTCAATCTTTAACATTGTCCATTCTGGGTCCCACTACATATCTGTCCTTTACCTGGTTTGACTGCTGAACACTTTGAGGATTTTGTCAGTCAGTTGAGGGTCCATTTTCTGATGCCAATCAGATTTCTGCCACTTGAAACACAAAATTAATATAAACACCTGGTCTATAACAGGCAGTGTGCAAAGAGTTAATTGAAGATTGTGTAATGTTGGCTTGGGGAGAAATAGTTTTAAAGAAATCAAGAATAAAATGCATTTATCCTTTAAAAATACATTCTGAGTGGGATGGTTAAAAATTTGACTTTCGGCCTACTTCAAAACACTCCAGGTTATAAAATATTAATGTCACAAAGTAAGTGGAGCTCATCTCTAATGAGTGGATGTCAATAGATTAGCATATTAAGTATGGGATGACAGCATGATTGCAACAGACATCTGTAAAATTATTGCTTTTCATCTACATTAATTTGCTAAATGACTGTCATGCAAATAGCCCCAAACCAGAAATAAAGAAGGCATTCCAGAATCATTAGTAAATTAAACCTTGGTTACCTGATTTAAAAATCAAAAAAGAAACTGTGTTGGTGCACAACCTACAGTACTAGAATGTAATGAGGATGTTAAGTTAGAAGAAACCAAGGCATTTTTGTGTCCAAGGAGAATTTCAGAGAATGACTGCATACTGTTTTTAGTGGTTATTGTTGGCTATTTAAAAAGAGATTGATGTGTATCACTGTGTTGTAAAAGAATGTTTCACATGCTATGACACAGTAGTTACTTCCAAATTTCTGCCTATGGATATGAATCTGTATATTGAGATTGTTGCATTGTACTGAGTTTATACAGGCCCCATAGCTACTGCAACCATCTTGCTGAGAAGTTGATGTCAAAAAGGGGGAAAAAATGAGTGAAAATATGGGAGACTGGGTAAATAAATACCTATGTGGCTCTGTTTCTATGTATCACATGTGCTTGTCAAATTTTTAAAAAAATAAAGTATATGTCGATTAAAAAGTTTATGAGACTTGCTTCACCTTAAATCAATGATATTGTTAAAGTGTAGCTGTGTTTACATACTCTATTAAAAGGAAATTCAATTCAGGTAGATATTTTATTATTGGGATGGTATTTAGTGTTTAATACATTGTTTACTGAATTTAAAATTTTAAACATTAGTTTGAATGTGTGATCAGAGTTCAAAATATTAGATACAAGAACTCAGAACTGCTTACTATCTCAAATTCAGTCCTATGATGGACAGAATGCATAATGTATGACAATAATAATATTACAACAACCACTAGTCATAGCCTGGACACTGTGCTAAATTCTTTGAAAATATTATGTTATTTATTCTTCCAAAAATCACATGAAGAAAACATTATGGTTCTCTCATTTTATAGAGGAGAAATTCTTTTGAAGATTTAAGTAACTTTCCTGAGATGGCAAGCAGTGTTGGGACTTTCCTTAGATCCAACTCCAATGACCACACTCTTAACCATGCTACAATATTATTTAAAGCCAGGCACCTAATTAACCAGGTTCCTGTTCTTTCCCATCCCTATGTGCCCTGTGCACAACACACTAAGTCTTCTAATTCCCTGACTCTGTATCTGTATATATGTAATAATGCCCTATTTTGACTCTTTCCCTCTACTCTCCCTCTACTCTCTATTGTTAAATACCCAATAAAATATCACTTTCTTCTTTCAGCCTTCCATGACTGTTCAAAACCTCATTGACTTCTCCTAATGTTATCTTTTATAAAAGATCATTGAATTTTGCTCTCAATCAATGTTGCCTTGTTACTAATTGTGCCAGTCTTGACACTGCAACAGAACTGAACCACCAAACATTAATGCATCAACTATGTTTTTAGTCAGGGAAACATAAACACTTGAATGTTATGGGGAAAAGTATTACAGAGACATGGCCTTATGCAAGTATAGGAAGAGCTCAGGAAGTGAAGGCCTACAAGAGCTGGGGAGAGGGGAGGAGGGCACAGAGTTAGGGAAACTGACAAGTCATCAACTAGTCCTTCTGAAGCACCGGCTGGGGTGAGAAGACTGGGACATGATGGAAGCCAACTACATAGAGCTGTCAAAGTCAGACTGCACAACGGGTGCTTGTGCAGTCTTGAACGGGAATATGTCGCTTCTGTACAGTCTGCCGATGGACGTGGGGCTGCTGTTGTACAGCAGAGATGACCTACAACCAGAAGAAAAGCTGGATGTGGAGCAGAAAAGCAAAAGGACAGGCTAGAGCCCGTCCTCCTACCTGTCATTGCCATCTGACTGCAACAGAGATTTAAGGTCACTATTTTAGTTCACCTTCCAAATCTCATACAAATTATTTTCTGGCCATCTTTACTCTAGTATAATACAGGAAAGGAGACTCTCGGATTTACTAAATTGACAATAGAATTTAGCACAACAAATCAAATAGTTATATCTCTGAGTCCCCACTCCACCTAAGAGTAATAGACATTTGCATTCACTATTTATACCCTTATTGATTGCCCACATACTTATTTGTCCTATGAAATGGAAATAAGCAGTATTTTGGAAAACATATTATTGTGCAGCCTGTAATGTAAGTATACAGAAAAAAACAGTCCTTGATGCTTAACATATATAAGCTTAGGCAATGTGTATTTTTATGTCAAATATTCATAGAAAACTAAGTATCTAACAATAGTCTCCGTTTAGTAGAAACAATGTTTTATTTATTTTCCTTTCTTTTTAAAATTAGGTCTGAGCACTAAAATAGTCATTTAAAACTGATGCAAATGTCAGTTGTGTTTCAGTACCCGAACTGTCCCAAACAAATTGTTTATATAGGAAATAATTCTATTGTATTGAATCATCTCTCAATATTATGCTGTTGTCAAAAAGTGATGAAAAATATAAGCAATTAAACATGGTAAATTTGTTTTCATTCGAAAGGTTTTCAATTGTAATTCTGTTTTGCTTCCTAATCTTCTTACACATAAGCTCTAGGAACTACTAGAAGATGAGAGACACACAGATTGCCCTCTGCTTCTTATTTCCTTCCCCTGAGATTTTTCTGCTGCTTCCAAAAGGCTTAAAATAATCTCTACGTAAACAAATCTATTCTTTTGTCTTTCTTAGCCTTATCTGTCAAGTCCATTTCAAGAGTATAGGAATGACAAAATAATGATATGGATTGAAAACTTCACTAAAACTTATACCAGACTTGAATATTAATGCAGTAAGTGCTTGGCTTTATAGAGACAAATCACAGGAGAGGGTCATACTGATATTTCTTATACATAAGATAATAGATCTTATATTGGTTTCAGTAAAATAAACACATGAGACAAAACAGAACAGATTTTATGTAACATCTAATAAATTTATTCAGTGTTATAAAGTGCCTAATGGAATTTTTCTGTATCTATTATGTTAAAAAGCTTAGCAATATATATTTCACGCCCACAAATTATACTGGGACAAAAGTAAGCAAGACATTCAGAAATACCTTGACAGTATACTCATCATATCATCAGAGTATATAAGGCCTGGAAACCTGAATTGGGCACTATCCAGAACATTCAACTAGATAACAGAATAATCTTGCAGGTATAATTAACATTTTCTAAAGTTTGTACACACACACACATATATATCTTATATACAGACATACACACATACACACACTGTGCACACATACACACACATATATACATACATACAGATATAAAACATTAAAATTGAGAAAAAATGAGACCACAAAAATTAAATACCCTGTACATATAGGTGTTTACCAAAAAACAAAAAAAAAGTACCTAAATGTAAATACATGCATTTTTATTATAACATTAGGTGATGAATTCAGAGAAGGAAATTTAGATATTTAATCCATACAGATTCATAAACTCTTATTTTGTCTTTTGTTCTTTAGATTTTTTTTTGAATTGTGTTTTTTTTTATAGAGCAACTTATTACTTATCTATTTTATACATATTAGTGTATATATGTCAATCCCAGTCTCCCAAATCATCTCACCACCACCACCCCACCCCCGGCTTTCCCCCCTTGGTGTCCATGTTTGTTCTCTACATCTGTGTCTCTATTTCTGCCTTGTAAACTGGTTGATCTGCACCATTTTTCTAGATTCCACCTATATGCGTTAATATACGATATTCGTTTTTCTCTTTCTGACTTGCTTCTCTCTGTATGACAGTCTGTAGGTCCATCCATGTCTCTACAAATGACCCAATTTCGTTCCTTTTATGGCTGAGTAATATTCCACTGTATATAAGTACCAGATATTCTTTATCCATTTGTCTGTTGATGGGCATTTAGGTTGCTTCCATGACCTGGCTATTGTAAATATTGCTGCAATGAATATTGAGGTGCATGTGTCTTTTTGAATTATGGTTTTCTCTGGGTATATGACCAGTACTGGGATTGCTGGGTCATATGGTAGTTCTATTTTTAGTTTTTCAAGGAACCTCCATACTGTTCTCCATAGTGGCTGTATCAATTTACATTCCCACCAACAGTGCAAGAGTGTTCCCTTTTCTCTACTCCTCCAGCATTTATTGTTTGTAGATTTTTTTGTGATGGCCATTCTGACTGGTGTTAGGTGATACCTCATTGTAGTTTTGATTTGCATTTCTCTAATAATTAGTGATGTGGAGCAGCTTTTCATGTGCCTCTTGGCCATCTGTATATCTTCTTTGGAGAAATGTCTATTTTGGTTCTTCTGCCCATTTTTTTTAATTAGGTGGTTTGCTTTTTCAATATTGAGCTGAATAAGCTATTAATATATTTTGGAGACTAATTCTTTGTCCGTTGATTCGTTTGCAAATATTTTCTCCCATTCTGAGGGTTGTCTTTTCCTCTTGTTTATAGTTTCCTTTGCTGTGCAATAGGTCCCATTTGTTTATTTTTGTTTTTATTTCCATTACTCTAGGAGGTGGGTCAAAAAAGATCTTGCTGTGATTTATGTCAAAGAGTGTTCTTCCTATGGTTTCCTCTAAGAGTTTTATAGTGTCTGGCCTTACATTTAGGTCTTTGATCATTTTGAGTTTATTTTTGTGTGTGGTGTTAGGGAGTGTTCTAATTTCATTCTTTTACATGTAGCTGTCCAGTTTTCCCAGAACCACTTATTGAAGAGACTGTCTTTTCTCCATTGTATATCCTTGCCTCCTTTGTCATGGATTAGTTGACCATAGACACGTGGGTTTATCTTTGGGCTTTCTATCCTGTTCCATTGATCTATATTTCTGTTTTTGTGTCAGTACCATATTGTCTTGATTACTGTAGCTTTGTAGTATAGTCTGAAGTCAGGGAGTCTGACTCCTCCACTGTTTCTTTTCCCTCAAGATTGCTTTGGCTATTCAGGGTCTCTTGTGTCTCCATACAAATTGTAAGACTTTTTGTTCTAGTTCTGTAAAAAATGCCATTGGTAATTTGATAGGGATTGCATTGAATCTGTAGATTGCTTTGGGTAGTATAGTCATTTTCACAATATTGATTCTTCCCATCCAAGAACATGGTATACGTCTCCATCTGTTTGTGTCATCTTTGATTTCTTTCATCAGTGTCTTAGAGTTTTTTGAGTAAAGGTCTCACCTCCTTAGGTAGGTTTATTCCTAGGTATTTTATTCTTTTTGTTGCAATGCTGAATGGGATTGTTTCCTTAACTTCTCTTTCTGATCTTTCGTTGTTAGTGTATAGGAATGCAGGAGGTTTCTGTGCATTGATATTGTATCCTGGTACTCTACCAAATTCATTGATTAGCTCAAGTAGTTTTCTGGTAGCATCTTTAGGATTCTCTATGTATAGTATCATGTCATCTGCAAACAGTGATAGTTTTACTTCTTCTTTTCCAATTTGGATTCCTTTTATTTCTTTTTCTTCTCTGATTGCCGTGGCTAGGATTTCCAAAACTATGTTGAATAGTAGTGGCGAGAGTGGACATCCTGTCTTATTCCTGATCTCAAAGGAAATGCCTTCAGTTTTTTGCCATTGAGAATGATGTTTGTCGTATATGGCCTTTATTATGTTGAGGTAGGTTGCCTCTATGCCCACTTTCTGAAGAGTTCTTATAATAAATGGGTGTTGAATTTTGTCAAAAGCTTTTTCTGCATCTACTGAAATGATCTTATGGTTTTTATTCTTCAATTCATTAATATGGTGTATCACATTGATTGATTTGCGTATATTGAAGAATCCTTGCATGCCTAGGATAAATCCCACTTGATCATGGTGTATGATCCTTTTAATGTGTTGTTGGATTCTGTTTGCTAGTATTCTGTTGAGGATTTTTGCATATATATTCATCAGTGATATTGGTCTGTAATTTTCTTTTTTTGTAGTATCTTTGTCTGGTTTTGGTATCAGGGTGATAGTGGCCTTGTAGAATGAGTTTGGGAGTATTCCCCCCTCTGCAATTTTTTGGAAGAATTTGAGAAGAATGGGTGTTAGCTTTTCTCTAATTGTTTGATGGATTCACCTGTGAAGCCATCTTGTCCTGGACTTTTGTTTGTTGGAAGATTTTAAATCATAATTTCAATTTCATTACTTGTGATTGGTGTGTTCACATTTTTTGTTTCTTCCTGGTTCAGTCTTGGAAGGTTATACCTTTCTAAGAATTTCTCCATTTTTTCCAGGTTGTCCATTTTATTGGCATAGAGTTGCTTGTAGTAGTCTCTTAGGATGCTTTGTATTTCTGCAGTGTCCATTGTGACTTCTCCTTTTTCATTTCTGATTTTATTGATTTGAGTCCTCTCCCTCTTTTTCTTGATGAGTCTGGCTAATGGTTTATCAATTTTGTTTATGTTCTCAAAGAACCAGTTTTTAGTTTTATTGATCTTTGCTATTGTTTTCTTTGTTTCTATTTCATTTATTTCTGCTCTGATCTTTATGATTTCTTTCCTTCTACTCACTTTGGGTTTTGTTTGTTCTTCTTTCTCTAGTTCCTTTAGGTGTAAGGTTAAATTTTTCATTTGAGATTTTTCTTGATTATTGAGGTAAGATTGTATTGCTATAAACTTCCCTCTTGGAACTGCTTTTGCTGCATCCCATAGGTTTTGGATCGTCGTGTTTTCATTGTCATTTGTCTCTAGGCATTTTTTGATTTCCTCTTTGATTTCTTCAGTGATCTCTTGGTTATTTAGTAACGTATTGTGTAGCCTCCAGTGTTTGTGTTTTTTATGCATTTTCCCTGTAATTTATTTCTAATCTCATAGCGTTGTAGTTGGATAAGATGCTTGATATGATTTCAATTTTCTTAAATTTACTGAGGCTTGATTTGTGATCCAAGATGTGATCTATCCTGGAGAATGTTATGTGTAATCTGCTGTCTTGGGATGGAATTTCCTATAAATATCAATTAAATCTATCTGGTCTACTGTGTCATTTAAACCTTGTGTTTCCTTATTAATTTTCTGTCTGGATGATCTGTCCATTGGTGTAAGTGAGGTTTTAAAGTCCCCCACTATTATTGTGTTACTGTCAATTTCCTCTTTTATAACTGTTAGCATTTGCCTTACGTATTGAGGTGCTCCTATGTTGGGTGCATATATATTTATAATTGTTATATCTTCTTCTTGGGTTGATCCTTTGATCATTATATAGTGTCCTTCCTTGTCTCTTGTAACATTCTTTATTTTAAAGTCTGTTTTATCTGATACGAGTATTGCTACTCCAGCTATCTTTTGATTTCCATTTGCGTGGAATATCTTTTTCCATCCCTTTACTTTCAGTCTGTATGTGGCCCTAGGTCTGAAGCAGATCTCTTGTAGACAGCATATATATGGGTCTTGTTTTTGTATCCATTCAGTGAGCCTGTGTCTTTTGGTTGGAGCATTTAATCCATTCACACTTAAGGTAATTATCGATATGTATGTTCCTATTGCCATTTTCTTAATTGTTTTGGGTTTGTTTTTGTAGGTCCTTTTCTTCTTTTGTTTTTTTCTGCTTAAAGAAGTTTTTTTAGCATTTGTTGTAAAGCTGGTTTGGTGATGCTGAATTCTTTTAGCTTTTGCTTGTCTGTAAAGCTTTTGATTTCTCCATCAAATCTGAATGAGAGCCTTGCTGGGTAGAGTAATCTTGGTTGTAGGTTCTTCCCTTTCATCACTTTAAATATATTGTGCTACTCCCTTCTGGCACGTAGAGTTTCTGCTGCAAAATTAGTTGTTAACCTTATGGGAGTTCCCTTGTATGTTATTTGTCGTTTTTCCCTTGTTGCTTTTAATAATTTTTCTTTGCCTTTAATTTTTGTCAAGTTGATTACTATGTGTCTCAGCATGTTTCTCCTTGGGTTTACCCTGCCTGCAACTCTCTGCACTTGCTGGACTTGGGTGGCTATTTCTTTTCCCTTGTTAGGGAAGTTTTTGACTATAATCTCTTCAAATATTTTCTCGGGTCCTTTCTCTCTCTCTTCTCCTTCTGGGACCCCTATAATGCGAATGTTGTTGCATTTAATGTTGTCCCAGAGGTCTCTTAGGCTGTCTTCATTTGTTTTCATTCTTTTTTCTTTAGTCTGTTCCGCAGCAGTGAATTCCACCATTCTGTCTTCCAGGTCACTTATCCATTCTTCTGTCTCAGTTATTCTGCTATAGATTCCTTGTAGTGTATTTTTCATTTCAGTTACTATATTGTTCATCTCTGTTTGTTTGTATTTTAATTCTTCTAGGCCTTGTTAAACATTTCTTGCATCTTCTCGATCTTTGCCTCCATTCTTTTTCCGAGGTCCTGGATCATCTTCACTATCATTATTCTGAATTGTTTTTCTGGAACGTTGCCTATCTCCACTTCATTTAGTTGTTTTTCTGGAGTTTTATCTTGTTCCTTCATCTGGTACATAGCCCTCTGCCTTTTCATCTTGTCTATCTTTCTGTGAATGTGGTTTTTGTTCCACAGGCTGTAGGATTGTAGTTCTTCTTGCTTCTGCTATCTGCCCTCTGGTGGATGAGGCTATCTAAGAGGCTTGTGCAAGCTTCCTGATGAGAGGGACTGGTGGTGGGTAGAGCCAGGTGTTGCTCTGCTGGGCAGAGCTCAGTAAAATTTTAATCAGCATGTCTACTGATGGGTGGGGCTGAGTTCCCTCTATGTTGTTTATTTGGCCTGAGGTGACCCATCACTGGGGGCTACAGGCTCCTTGGTGGGGTTAATGGCAGACTCCAGGAGGGCTCATGCCAAGGAGTACTTCCCAGAACTTCTGCTACCAGTGTCCTTGTCCCCGCAGTGAGCCACAGCCACCCCTGCTTCTGCAGGAGACCCTCCAACAGTAGCAGATAGGTCTGGCTCAGTCTTCTATGGGGTCACTGTTCCTTCCCCTGGGTCCTGATGCACACACTACTTTGTGTGTGCCCTGCAAGAGTGGAGTCCCTGTTTCTCCCAGTCCTGTTGAAGTTCTGCAATCAAATCCTGCTAGCCTTCAAAGTCTGATTCTCTAGGAATTCCTCCTCCCATTGCTGGACCCCCAGGTTGGGAAGCCTTTTGTGGGGCTCAGAACCTTCACTGAAGTGTGTGGACTTCTGTGGTATAATAATTCTCCAGTTTGTGAGTCACCCACCCAGCAGTTACGGGATTTGATTTTATTGTGATTGCGCCCCTACTACCATCTCATTGCAGCTTCTCCTTTGTCTTTGGATGTAGGGTATCTTTTTTGGTGAGTTCCAATGTCTTCCTGTCGATGACTGTTCAGCAGTTAGTTGTGATTCTGGTGCTCTCACAAAAGGGAGTATTGAAGGACATCTTATTTGCTTCCAAGTTTTGGTGATAGTGTTCTTTAGATTTTATACATTGCTATAGTATTCTAAGGGAATTTCTACCAAGAATTTCAGACATTTATAACTGCAATCAATGCAGGTGTAATTACAATTATGAATGTAAATGATTAGTCATTTAATG